>NW_010413154.1:5669-12414 GCF_000710305.1 Buceros rhinoceros silvestris | reverse complement strand
CCGCGGGGTGCCGGCGGTGAGGAGGGGCCGCGGGACAGCCCTGGAAGCCCTGCTCGGCCAGGGCTGCCCTGCCGGCCTCGAGGGAGTGGGCCGAGGCACTAGGGAGGACGCGAACGTCTCCAAAACTGCCTCACCGGCAGTACCTTACAAGAGTCTACTGTCCGTCCTTTTACAAACGTTGCTCGGCATCATTTATTGTTGAACTGTCTTCCGAAATCCATTCGTGGTAACCACGCTCAGAAGGAGAAGCGGGTGGATGCTGCTTCAGCAGAGGAATGGTGGCCTGGATGAGGCGCACGCTTTCCGCAGTGCCCTGGCGTGCCCACAGCTGCTGCCATGTTGCCGGGACGCGCTTCCAACAACTGAGCATGTGCGGGCCCAGAAGAGATCCGGCGGGTCGTGTGGGGCCCAGTGCCACTAGCAGCTGGAGTGCCTCAGTGCAGTGGGGAAAAGCTCATGTCCACCCGAGCCCAAACGGCCACTTAGAGGACTGAACCTTAGAGCCACAACAATGGCTTTGAACAACCTGTAGAACTGCAGCCTTTTATTTGAAAGTTGGATAAACATCTGTAAAAGTTAGCCCAACAAGCCTACTGCGAGGGTCCGTTACAGGTTGTGGAGGAATTTAAACATGAGAAATACTGCTGTAATGTAGTGATGTAAACGTTGTGGAGGTTTTTCTCTTAGGAACCTCAAGTGTCCCACCACGTAGGGGAGCCATCATTCTCTTTTTCACGGGGACATGAAGTGTGAGAAGTTAATGCTTTACAAAACGTCAGACAGTAACATGAAGTCCCTTTTTGTCTCCCCTAAGACCTGTGCTCCTGTCTTTAAAAGCACTGTTTTCCTAATAAGCAGAAATAGTAAAATGTAGACAGCCAAAACTATGACTTTAAACCATTCTCTGCCTCATGTTAATTAATTCTTCCCTCAAAGATAAGTATTATCAGTATTATATTAATTACTAACATCTTCCCCACATCCTCTAATTCATTTTAAAGGGGAGAAAAGGGGGAAATCCATTCTCTACCTCCCTGTTTGTTCTGTCTCCAAAAATTTATTTGCCAGAGGTTAGCATTTTCCAATTAGTATTTTTTCCTGTAGTTTGCATTATCACTTGCTCAAGTGTATTACAACATACCATTTACTGCTGCTTGTAGAATCCAGACCTCAGTGTGGCACACCTTCCCTGGCATTTCAAAGATGATGGCTTACTGTTTAGCAAATCATTCTTCTCCTGAAATCTCGATCAACACTCTCAATGGATTCATCAGGAACAGTGTCAGGCCCAGACAGCTACATCTTGCAGGTAATATTCATAAATATGAATTCATTCATATTCACTGAATGTGACATTAAATCTCCTCTAGCAATTAGCCCGCCTTATTGATTGGTTCAGTGATGATTACACAGGTCATCTCTCTTCCTATATCTGGAGTGTTTAAAGTATTTTTAATCATGAATGGCCACCTTGCTGAAGTACATGGCAATCAGTGGGTCACAAAACCTGAACCTTGTGCACTCTCAGTTTGTTTTTCTGAAGAAGATAAATTAAAAATCTATTTTCCAATCTTTTCTCAGTGAATTATACTGTTGTTTTGACTGCCTTAATTCCTGCTATAGATGGTGGGGGTTTTTCTGGAGCAAAAGGCAAAAACTACAAGCAAAAATTACAGCCGTGCTGTCATGTATGTACTTCCAACTTGGCTTATGTGACAGAGTGTTTTATACACAGGCACCAAAGCCACTGGGATTCGGTGGACTTGATAAATGCGTCACTGTCCCCAGGTATCTTTTCCTAATGCTGCACTGCAACATGTAGCCTAACAAAAATGTTGTGAAAGTTCTTCGTTATGTGGACTGCTTGTAGCTGGTGGCTGAGCTTACTTCAGTACTCTGTAGGAAGCCAGGTAGCTTGTCTGTACACACCACGCTTGGCAGAAAGTTTTTTCTCCTCTGAGCAAGCACGCTAAACTGGTCCATTTCATCGCTATTGTCACAACCTGTGCCTTTTATCTCTCTTCACCCACCTCACCACTCCCCTCCCACTCCCCTTCCCCCTTCTTAGCCCTCTGCTGTGATAAAAATCAATATCTGGCTGACCGCTCAAAATGCAAGTTTGAACGTGTCTTGTCCTTTTCATATTGATCCTAATCCCTGAATCCCTTCTCTGTTGTTAGTTCCAAATTATCCCAGATCTGACCTCAGTCTCTGTTCTCACTTTCCTCTTATTTGATCTATTTGCCTCTCTCATCACTATTTTGCCTATCTAGTCTTGAAATTATTCTGCCCTTTCTAGTCCTTTTCCAGCCTGAAAATCCCTCTGGCTCACTAGCTCTGGCAGCCTCTCTACTGTGCTGTGCTTCATTTCAACTTTCTAGCACTTTTCTATGTGAGTTCTGCAGATCAGTGCTCCAGAGATGTGTTAGGCATCCTGGGGTCATAACTAAAGAGAAAAACACAGAGGTCATATATATTCAAAGAATGTAGCAGCCTAGAGTCCTCCAGAAAGAAGTCCTGCATGCAGACATGCTGGCCCCTGAAGACCTTCTGGAACAGACAATGTTTTCAGAAGGAACTGGGGGTGCATTTTCATCTGGTTTTGGAGTGAAAGAGTCAAGAGCATAGTAGATGAAAGAACACTCTTCAGGGAAGAGAAATCTTCAAAGAATGGTGGTTGTGTCAAGGAGTCATTTAGAGGTTGCCTTAGAAAGATGGATAGTTTTGAAATCCAAAGGAGTATTCAGATTTCCTTAGTTTCAACTGTAACTGTTTTTTATAAACAGTGCAGCTAGGTCACTTGACACCAGCCACTATATGATCCAATTTGCTGGTACACAGTTCTTTGATCTGCAGTTTTCCATGCTTCAGGCTTGCCTCTGATTTTATTTACTTTTAACTTCAACTGCTTTTGAAGATAATAAATTTGTTTTGTTTTTTTCAAATAAAGCACTAATTTTGCACATGATCAATCATATCAGCAGGGTTTTTTCCTTAGCAAATACCTGCCCTTGTGTGCTTTGAAACAGAATATGACCCCTGTTCTTAAAAAAGCCACATATGTATGTCCATATTTTGAGTGACAGCCTTCACCTGTACATTAGATGCTTTTTTGCATCAGCAGCCAATATCTCAAGATTGCTTACCCTCACCTGGCATGCCTCTCACTGTTCCTAGTGTCTAGGCTGTAGGATCTGTACCCCCATGCAGTCCACAGCAAAGCATGTCTTCTCTGCAGCACTTGCCGTTCCTGCTGCTTCTTGGTCACTGTGAGAGTGAGCACAATAATTTTCAGCACTCCTTAATGAGCCTTCTGACAATCCAGAGGAGGAAAGTCTTCTGTCCTGAATGTAGAGAAGACAAGGAACGGGTTGGGTGACAGTACTGAGTTGGGATATAAGACTCTGGGATGGGAGAAAGGAACAGAAATAAATAAACTTGGATAGAGATTTGGCAGAGCAGTCCTCTGCCCAGGGTGTGCTCCAGCCCAAGCCTTGGATTTTTCCCTCAGCAATTTAATGGCAGAAGTTCAGTGATTCATATGAAGAAATAAAGGGCAAGATCTTTGAATTCCTGTCTGTTGGTAGTGAAAAAATAGAATTTGGGTCTGGACCTTGGAATATGTGTGATTCTGGGCTTTTCCTGACCACTGGTAACTGGACTGATACTGCTTCATTCTGTCACCACGTGGATTTTATTTTTTTTTTATAAATAAGGCTGCACTGCATATTTTTCCAGAACCCTGTATTTTCTCTTACCTTTCCTTCTTTGATTGTCTTTTTTGAAGGATTGGCTCCCATCTTGTAATAGTTCTGACCATACTGGAAGGCATAATTTGAAAAGATGCTACCATTAGTTGCAAAACTATCTGAAGAGTGTTCCACTGCTTGTACTGATATCTGTGCCAGCATACTTGCATGCCACCTTCCCATTCATGCTGATCCAACTCTTTGGCCTGAAATCTAACCTGTGTCATTAAAATAATGCCAACTTGTATATTTCTTTTTTCTATTCTGCCCTTTTTTTTTTTTTCATTTCAGAGATCTAGGTGACAGTGAAAATACCTGCACTAATTTTACTGGTAACCCACAATGCATAGCTAGGATGAATAGCTAAGACAGAGAGAGAAAAGAAGGATTGTGGAGACAGGAACCTTTTTCAGCCAGCTTCAATGCCTGATCCAGCATCCTGTGACACTAAATCCCAAGTTCTTTTCAGAAGAACAACTGCACATTTTCCCTCTCCAACTTCTCATTGGATTGTGAAGTTCAATTACAGAATCTCAAATACATGCAAAAATATATTTGTAATATTTGGCTATGAATTTTAGCTATTAAAATTATCTTGGGCCCCTTCAGTATGGTGGTGAAAAGATTGTTTATCTGAAATGAATCATCTAAGTGAATTGATCCACATGGAAAAAGATGGGTTTTTTTCACCAAAGTTCATTTGAGTTAACAGTTCAGTTAACTTGTTTCTCAATCATCCCCTGAGTCAGCATTATTATAGCTACCCTTTTCTGTAAAACCAGCTCAGCTATACTGTAAGTAGCTGTGGGATCTTCCTTTCCTCCTACAGTATCAAAGAAACCATCCAACGCAAAAGCATTGTTTATTTCACTGTTCTTTATAATATGTTGGTCAATATGTTGTTGTTAGCATATGGCTGAGATAATATTCTTGCTAAAAAGGGTGGTCTAGTGGCAAGCGAGATTCCAACCCAATTTTAAAACTATCAATATAATTTTAAAAATAGTAGCTAAATGACCTTACCTGAAGAGAGAAAATGTAATCCTGTATCTTCCAGCATGGCCCACGTTCATTTAATGAGCTTTAATTAGGTTAGTTCCATTTGTTCCTAAACTTCTCTCAAAGACTAGTGCAAGCCCTTCACTAGGACAGCTGGTATTCAGCTGTTTCACAACCATATTCGGTACCTTCTTCTGGAGTGAGATTACCTTCTTAGTTCTTGTTCCATTATCTTTTTTCAGCTTCTATGAGACTTCTCTTGTCATAATATTCACATACATGCCCAAGAAACTTAACTTTCTGATGATAGGGTGATTAGACTGTATCTTCTTTGCCTGCTTCTTCTTGCATGAGTAAGTAGAAGTCATGTCTTTAATCTGTAAGAGAGTCTGAGCACGTTTTCTACTAAATAATGTGTAGAAATAATAGATTTAGAGCATCTCTTTTAACCTGGGGGTCTCCACTGCTCCTACTAAACTCCTATGAATTATATGCCTGCCATTTCTTTGCGTGGAACTTGTTCAGTGCAGTTTGGCATTGAAATGAAAAAGGGCTTCACTGTGTCTAACAGAAGATATGACCCAGAAGTGGTGAGTTTGTTAATGGAGAAGAAGGCTGAAAGAGCACCAACATGAGTTGGTTTAGGAGGTGTGGCAGGTTTTTGAACACTCTGTTCCAGACAAGGAAGTAGCTGAGAAGAGTTATTTTAGGACATATAACCTCTATTTGTTTGTGTTTGAATAAGAAATAATTCTGATATAATTCTATAATAATTCTTTTTTCAGGGAGTTCAAGGTCAGACCTGTTGAACATCCTTTTCTCCTAAGATACCATTCACAAACTTTCTTGCTTCTGAATAGTAAGAAGTCAAAGGTTTTACCTTTTGAGGGTGGTATGACCACTGGTGAAACTGTATATGCTCTTGGCTGTTGTAGCAGTAGTTAAGCCAATGCCGAAAGCGCAAAATGAAAGCTCCCATTAATTGTTTATAAGTTTTAAACAAAAATGGAAAAAGATGTCTGATAAAAAATGGAAAAAATGTCTGATACATCCTGGCAGATTTTAAGTCTGAAAGGAGGTGGAGGGTAGAAACACAGACACCCAGTAAGAATGGTCCGGCTACAAAGAACGAACTGAGTGCAAATTGTTTTTTTCCAGGGGGATGACTCTGATCTCTTACCTCAGAAATTCATTTTGCTGTGTCAATTCGTTAAGGAGACAATTCTGGCACTTCTGTTACAATGGATAGAGAAAATGCACATTTCCGTAGATGTCTCTGAACTCTGCCTGTAGAAGAGCAGAGATGCACTGACAGTTTCTGTCAGAGCCTGTTTGGGCTTCTTTGATTTGGCACAAAGGACAAAGTAATCCATTGACAAGAGCTCTTTCCCAAATTCTCTCCTTCGTATCCATTTCTTCCAATATTTTTTCCCCCTTTCCGCTGTCTGTCTGTGCCTGGGAAGATTTTTCTCTTCCTTCTTTGACTAGCCCATCATTTCACCCCTTCACTGTCACAAAGACATCTATTCTGTATGTCCTACTCATGGGTTGTTATCCTCTGTGCTCACCTCTGTTTACCATGAAAAAAAGGGGCATTGTATCTGAAAGTTTTCATGAAGGATAATGATTATTATAATGTTTAACTAATACAGCTTTTCTGAGAGATCCTCACTAAGGTGTGTCCCGGTTTGGGCTAAACTTCCTGGTTTGGGCTGAAACTTCCTTGTTTTGAGTTCTGGACAAATAGGAATTATTCCCTGCAATATGATAATTCCGCATTTGATTGGTCAAAAGAGGGTCAGGTGCACTGTTACGTTGTAAGGTTATAAAGCGGCACGCAGGGAGGAACCTCCCTCTCTCGGACTTCTGCCCCTGCAGCAGGGAGCTCCTCCTCCAGATTGCCGGCTGCTGAAGCCAGGCCTGCTAGGCCCGGGCAGGCCGCATCCAGACTGCCGAGTTAAGCCCAAAGGTCTGCCTGCATCCCCCGGATCGCTCGT
>NW_010413154.1:0-5061 GCF_000710305.1 Buceros rhinoceros silvestris | reverse complement strand
GGGGACTGAGAGCAGCTGCCCGGAGGGTGCCCGTGGCCCCCCCTTCCCAGCGCGAGAGGAATTCAACCCTGCCACGGCGAACAAAGTTTTGTTTCACTCTTATCTCGTTACTTGGCCGCCTGCCCAGAAAGCTGGCTAGAGCTTTGGCCTTGAACAGGACAGATTGTATATAAACATTTGCTACTCACTACTTCAGTTTTTTTTTTCCCTTTTCTTTTTCATTCCTCCCTTCTCCTTTCCCTTTTGGTTTGTAATCATATACATGTAGAATATAGTTGTGTGGCTTTATTATATATATTAAAGTTTGTTTCAGCTATCCGAGCAGACCGAGGTGTGAATTTCTTCCTTTCCCTATTAAATCCCTTCCTATCAGGACAGAGGGATTCCGTTAAGGTAAATCAAGGTAAATCAGTCCCTCGACCCTTAACAAGGTGTTATATCTTCGTGATAAAAAATAGAGTAGTGCCCTGTAACTGAGAGACCATGTTCGAAGTGCAAAGTCCTGCAGTGGAGATTAATAGTAACTCTGAATCAGAAGTTATAGCACTGGTGAGTCTTCATCACAGTGATGTGTAAATCAGCACTGGAGGAAGTAACCTGTGAGGGAAGAAGAGGGTGTGTTTAGCTACTCACTAATTCAGACAACTAATTTCTCCCAGAAAGTTCTGGGAATGTTGTGTTTTACTTAAGCCTTCTGTATGGGCAGGTGAGCTCACCACTGCATTTATTGTCTAAAATATAGTGTCTGGAGAATGGCAATAACTAACAAGTGAAATTAATACATCTATAGCCACAGATAATCATCTGAGTCTTAAGTTCAGCTATGTTCTTAGTTGTTTACCCACAGGTATTTGATGGATTTTTGATTCTGTTATATTTTGTTATATAACAAGAGTAAGAGAGTAGGACACAGGAGAGAGAAAAAGTAAGGAAGGAATGAAAAAAGGAATTGATAAAGAAAATAATTAATTACCAAAATGAAGCAAGAAATGATAAGCCCCTGGTTAGAGTTAAGGCTAAAATAGACATTTTCTTTATAACTGAAAAGAACACTGTGCAACTTTCCTGTGTGGGTAATATGTGATTTACAATCTCCTTAAAGATTCGTTTCCTTGCTGTTGTGTGCCCCAGTTTTGTAAATGATGTAATACTGACAATAAAATACATTTTCTATGGGGATTAACTGGGTTTTTTTAAATAAAAATTATTTTGGTTTGGATTTACGTTGTGAGTGATGCAAAATACAGTTTTTACCACCTTTCTCTGTTAGGAAATTAAACTCCCATGCTTCATGAGGAAAATAGATTGCTCCCAGAAAATTTTCACTCATCTTGGAAGAAATATAAAACACTGGTTCTAAATAACATCAAGTTCTTCTGCATACTGGCATAAGCACTCTACACACTAGCATAAGCACTCCACTCTTTGTTCCTTTCTGTGACAGCCTTACTTTCCCTTTGTATGTTCTGTGTTTATTCCTCTCTTGGATAATTCAGAGCCAAATACTTGCATTTTTAAATTTTTGATTCAGCAATTGAGCAATTACAGAGCAAACAAAGCAAGTGAGAACCTTTGCCAAGATACCTGTTAAAAATCTGACACTTCTCTGTGGCCCTTTACATTTACACAGATTTTATTCGTGCTGTAAAATGCAGATTATTCCATGAAATAAATATGATTCAGAGACCTGTTCAGTGTACAGGACAAATATTTATGATAGTTAGCAGTTCCAAAAAACAATTCCAAAATCAACATCAAAAAGAAAAGAGCATTATGGAAAGCCATCCCGAAAGTGATGTTGTTTGCGCATTGAAAAGTTTCAACATTCTTGTATTCTGAAGAATTGTTTCCTCAGTAAATTACCATGTAATTGCTGAAATTGAAGAAAGGATTTGATTTTGTCAGTTCTGTAGGTCATAGCCCTCAGCTTCAATATACACAATCTAAGAAGTACACCTATAGGATATAGATCATCACTGCCACTGACATACCAGCTCATTAGGTTCCCTGAACCTTTCATAAGAGTCCCACGAATGCAACAAAATCATGCATACAGATACACACATGATGTGAATGTGACATTCAAAAGTTACATTTTGAAGCTCTACCCAGCAAATGAATCTTACGATTTTCTTTCTCTGGGAATGGTGCCTTGGGCAAGACCTGGTTGACCCTGAGAGACTGCAGCTTAAAATGTTCAATTCATGCTGTCTCTCTCTGAGACATTAAAAAGACTGGGGTATCTGAAGACCTCCTTCTGACTAGAAGAGTCACACTTGTGCCATCAGAGAGAGAAGCAATACTCTCTGGTTTACATGTTTAGTTAGAACTTGCCAACATCTAGCCGTTCATGAAGTAAACAAAACCCAAGAAAATATAGTCATTCCCAGCACTAAAAAAAATGAAAAAGAAATGGCAATTTTTGGTATACTTTCAACAAAAAGTGAAAGGAACTAAATCCTCAGTCTTGTTACTTCCAGTGTGGCAGACAGGTCCAGCAACATGCAACAGACTCCCAAGTGTAGTGTCCTGTGCTTGTTTGGTCAATTTTGTTCTGACTTGCTTGGTCTGCTCTAGTTCTGACCAGTTTTCTGATCAGCTCCACAGCTGTATATTCACTCTTTGTTGTCGTCACAAGAAATACCCCAGCTTTATGTTGGTGTAACAATGAAGAGAATCCAACTTAACTGAATCAGGGTGTTGTGTTTCCAGCATACTTGGGGGAGGGCATTGATTCAGGTCATGTAACTGTACGATGCTGGCTGACTATCTCTCGAGTGGGTGCAAATGTGTATTTGTTCCTGATTCAGATTTTCTGGATGCACAAATGTTGTTAACTTGGCTGTGAGATGGTCTCAAGATGAGCAAGATGATGCAACCATTTCTGAATAATATTGTTACTGTTGCTTCAGTTACAGGAAATGATGCTTGAACGCTGCTGCATGCATTAGGAGGAGAATTCCTCCTCCAACAGAATGTGCTTTTTTTATCACCAGTAATACTGCAGGTGAGGACCAAACGGAAAACCTTTCAACACAAACAGAGAAAACAATATAACACAACTGGCAGGCTTTTCATCTCTGGTGTCACAGGGAGACGCTGTCAGGATGAGAAGTTAACACATGGAAGCCAGCTGTAGCAACTACTTGTCTCAGGGAAACTTGTTCTTAGATAATGAAATCCATTCACAAGGAGTATCACAGAAAGTCAGAGTGACCTGATAAAACTCAGATTACCAGATTTATTCTTGGAAAGGCAAGAAAGTGAAGCTCAAAGCCTGACAGACTCTAAAAATGATGAAAGTGTAACTGTTTATTCAAACTTTTTATCTCCAGATGTTCAAAGAAGATTTTTTTAAAGATAGCACATTACATAATACGTTGGAAAACCACCTGCAAGTGTACATAAACCTAACTAAGACAAAATCAGAAAACCGTTACATTCAGAAATACAGCTGGACATTCTGTGAAAAACTACTAGAATTGCCTGAGCAGAATTCTGGCTTTACCATGAACTCATTATTAGGAAAGCCAGACTGCTATGCCACCCCTGGAGCAGCCAGGGAAACTACTTTGAGGAAATGGTGACTTATAGAAAGAGGTTACTTAACTGGGTTTATACCAAGTGCAGCATATAGCTCCTCAATGCAACAGCACAGCTAAATACTAGACATATTTTATATGCGCCATGACATTGTTGCTTTCCCTTTCCCTCCCGTGTGCATTAGGAGGAGACCATGGAAATGACAAGGGGCAACTTGAGGTCATCTCATAACCCTGTATTTATGAGAGGAGCAGTCTCTCATACCTATCATGCTTGCCTGTGTGAAACTGTGTATTGCAAACATAACTGAGATTTTCCTGCTGCTTCAGACTCTCTAGTTGTTACAACACATTGGAAGCTCCAGGTAACATTATTCATTTTGTTTATCTGAATTGGTAAAAGCTACAAGTAGATGAAGAGCTCCTTGTGCTTTAGATATGTGACATGTCAAAAGCTACGCTACTTTTTTCAAATGTATACAGTAAACTGATGTCCTTAATTGGATGTCAAAGTAGCATGAATATTTAAATCGTTTGAAGCCCTTAATAAAGCCTAATTAAAGGTAAAATAATTTTTCTATGCATTTTGTATGGGCTTTGCTATAGATCAAGTAAAAACAAGATTTGAATGCAAACTTTTAGGAAGTCCTCAATAAAGTTAGCCTCATTAGTGTCAAAGTGTTTGTTTAGGACCCAATTAAAAGCCATTTGACATTAATGAGACTATAATAAAATGATTTAATAAAGGCTTTTTAAATCAGTCCCCTTTAGAGATGCTGGACAAGTTAAGAAAGCCCATATATGTGTGTGTAATGTATTTGTTTATGAATCCAGTCCTATTCATGCATTTGGTTTGCATAGCTGATGGAACAGGAAGATAGGGAGACACACAGAAGGTGGCTTTCAGCTCACCTTTAAATTCCATTGATTTTTCTTCAAACTTCCTTAAATTATTTCCCTGCTTATCTTATACTACTTGCAAATTCTCTCAGCAGTAAAATGAGGGCCCCCAAGTTTTGAAGATATGAAACTGTCTATATTGCATTTTTCTTACTGTAGTCTCACAAGGAAAATTAATAGTGAAATTTGAACCTTCTTGGATCTGTTTCTTCCAGCAAGACAACACAAAAGGGCTGTACTGTTTTGACAACGTGAGTGTAGCAGCTCATTGTCAGACCTTCATAATTAGAATATTGTTTTCACATTTGAACATGGATGTATACTCTGCCTGTGAGCAATGTGGGTAAGGGGACAGAGAGGATAAAAGGCTGCATAACATGCACAAGCATGTGAGAAATGTATTTTTTCACTCCTGGAATTTACAAATAATTAAACCAATGCTATTTAACCTCATTAATATCTTCACCTTCTCTTGATGTCTACAGGCAAATATCTATGTATCCAGAAGGCAAATTTTTCAATCTTTTGCTCTTTCTTTATTCTTGACTAAAAGGTTCTGCAAACTTATGTGTAATATATGCTAATTGAGCTCTGTCCTGGGTTCAACATGGAGGAACCG
>NW_010413153.1:2478-3929 GCF_000710305.1 Buceros rhinoceros silvestris | reverse complement strand
TCGACTGAACGCAGCGGGCTGGGGCGCTCGGGTTGAGGAAAGACCCTTCTCCTGCAGCTCCCCGAGGCACTTGTGGACACACACACACACACGCACATCCCCGCCCCGGTCACTTGAACAGCGTCGGCGCGTTCCTCTGCCAAAGCACCGCCCGCAGCACCGGAGCGGCTCTGCCGGGCCGCCAGGCCACCAGGTGCTGGCCGACACGGCGCTGTGCTCCCAGGCGATACATCCTTCATCACAGTCTTTGAAAGAACGTCGAAGTGCTGGTCGCTGCCGTGGGAAAACAACATCATGGCGAGGAGGGCTGTCCACACGCTCAAGCGTGTTGACTGGTGGCCGGGGTGTCACAAACCGGCGACGGCACTGACGGCGGTTTAGCCTGTGTGCCTGACAGGGGGAACATCTGGGGCCAGGGAACGCAGTCTGGGAGAGACTCAGAGGCACCTCTGGAAGACGCCTGAGATCCCTGCCCTGCCGTGGAGAGATCGAAGCGCAGTGGGAAACCAGCATGCAGCAATCCCCCGTACACCGGGGAAAGCTGCAGCTTTAAACGCTTTTTCGCTCGCTAGCAAGGACCAAGCGCCGCGTTGCCTGGGTCCCCACTTGTGATCCCGTCCGGGAGCTGCTTCGGGGAATCGCCTGGTTCCCCAGGTGAGGAGAATAGGTTGACTCTTTGCATTTCATCCTGCTTTTAACTCTTGGAAGAGCAACTTGTGTGATTTTGTTCTTCAGGCAGGGAGCTGCTGTGTAAGCACACACACAGGTGACCGCCCTGCTTCTTCTGAGAGCAATGGAAATGTCACCACCGGTGTACAGGGGAGAAGGGAGAGGACACAGAGGACCAGGTCGTCATTTACCGAGTTATTTTTTCCACACAAAACAAATTAATCTGCACTGTAACAGCTAATTAAAACCTAGCCCTTAAGAGTTAGGTCAGTCATGGAAAGTAAAACCAAGCCTTTATACACGGAGGCATTTATTCAAATAGTGAAATACAGAGTCAGGAACACACCAGTAACAGGACAGGAATGAATTATGGCATTATATAAATATTCCGGCATTTATCTCATAAGCGCCACCTCCACCTACTTTGTAGCATCACTAAAAATACTAGGTAGGCTATAATCAAGAATTTAATTTTAACTGAAACACGGCGACACTGCTCACGCCCAGATTAGAAAGTGAGAACAGGAGTTTTATCACGCCAACAAACTCTTCCATACATTTTCTGGGCTCCTCGGAACAACTTTTATTAAATAATACTTTGCGAAGTGAACAATCCCTGCAGGCTGCTCCATCTTTAAAAACTGGAGTGAAAAATTCATCAAACTCCCACCTCAAATGTTAGAAACATGAGGCACTTTAACCCTCCACAAACCCCCACTGAAGGCACCCAAACCACTGTTTTCATGCAAGACTGAACCAGCCAGGACTTCAAACGTGGGTTT
>NW_010413153.1:570-2379 GCF_000710305.1 Buceros rhinoceros silvestris | reverse complement strand
TTTGGCAGCAGGAAGCTCGGCTCTTCAGTATACTGCTCCACTGGCTCCCCTCAGGGCTGAGCTAACCCTGAGGCTGCTCTCACCATCTCCATCCTCTCTCCCAAATGCTTTTTGTTGCTGTAGCTGCAAAGACTTCCAGGCCAGCTAGCTGCTTGCCCAGTCTAAATTTGCTTGTACAAAAGATTTTTGAAGGAGGCTCCAAGCACCTGGACAGGAGTTTTGTAACAGCTCTCCTTGTTCAGCCTCACCACAAAAATGCCAGAGAGTTTGCCCTGGTGACGGTGTCACTTTTAAGTATGAGAATTATAAAAGCACGGTGCCGGGATAAGAGTGACAAAGCAAGAGGCACATCCAGCACACGGCTTTACAGCCCCCCATCCCCGACAGAACCCGCCCCTCAGGACCACACGCTAAACAGGAAGGATTTAGAAGCTCTCCCCCAATGTTTCAGTGGGGAAAGGGCAAAATCCGTCGTATCTGGCTTCCTCCTGGGTCCCCAGCACTTTACCTTGCCTTCACCCACTCCCACGTATCCCAGCCCGTGGCTGTACACTCTGACTGACGGGACACAGTCACCGACTCTTCCTCACCAGCATGACTGCACGGACACTCCTGCTTCTCCGGGAAAAGGGACTGACTCACGTCTCCTCTTTTATAAATCCAATCGTTCTCACAAACCAGGAACCTGTAGGCACTTACGATCTCTCACTTCTCTACACCTCTCACCTAATTTGGCTTTTGGCAATTACTGGGAACAGTGGAAAACTCGATGGTGTAATCGTCTAAGTTCTACTTACTTAGCAAACCTGTTTCTTTCTTTACATCCGACTTGGAACGTAACTTATTGGTGCTTGGGAACTATAAAACCTGTTCTACAGCCATCCAAACCCAGACTGAAACTCTTCTTTTTTTAAATCTGGGAAAAGGACTTTTCTACACATCACTGGCATCACGTTTCAGGCCTCAGGAGATGACCACCAGTTCCTCAGACAGAAAACGTGCTCCAGAAAAACCTCAGGAAAATTAGATTCCTCTCTCTGTGAACCACGGTTTCTGTCAAGACAAGTTAGCGTGTCTTTTTCTATCAAACACTGAACTGCCAACAGCCTTTCCCCGAGGAGTTCCGCTGACAGGAAGGCAGGTGTGAGCTCTCGGCTGAAGTCCTTGGAGAATCCTTCCTGGAACAAAACCTTATCGCTTGTTTTGTTACTTTTTCTGCAGCTATTCTTCAACAGTGATTGAGTCATACCAACGCTCTTGGAGAGTTCACATTTCCTTTGGTAATAGATACACCAGCACCAAAACCAGCCACTAAATGCCCACGATTTCTATTTTTGCTTCCAAACATTGAACAAAATACCAAACGAGCCAACAACCCTACGCTTTAGCCCAATGCAAGTCACAGAATCATTTAGGTTGGAAAAGACCTTTAAGATCATCAACTCCACCCGTTAACCCAGCACTGCCAGGTCACCACTAAACTGTCACTAAGCACCATGTCTCAAACACCTCCAGGGATGGTGACTCAACCAGTTCCCTGGGCAGCCTGTTCCAATACTTGGCAGCCTTTTTGGTGAAAAAATTTTTCCTCATGTCCTCAGCCTCCTTTTCTCCAGGCTAAACAACCCCCATTCCCTCAGCTGCTCCTCACAGGACTTGTGCTCTAGACCCTACACCAGCTTTGTTGCCTGTCTCTGGACTCACTCGAGCACCTCAATGTCCTTCTCGTAGTGAGGGGCCTGAAACTGGACACAGCATTCCAGCTGTGGCCTCACCAGTGCCCCGACAACAGGGGGACAATCACTGCCC
>NW_010413153.1:0-352 GCF_000710305.1 Buceros rhinoceros silvestris | reverse complement strand
CCCTGGGTGGTCTGCTGGCTCAGCTTCAGCTGGTTGTCAGCCAGCACCCCCAGGTCCTTTTCCGCTGGGCAGTTTCCAGCCTGAGGCGCTGCAGAGGGTTGTTGTGGCCCAAGTCGCATACTGAAGTCCATATACATTAAAATCATATGAAAAAGCTGACACTAAATGATTGCTCACCAATAAACGTACCAAAAGGAGCGAAGAGGCCGCGGCCTTCGGCTTGGCCTCAGGCTCAGCGCCTCGGTCCCAGCTCTAATGACGCCCCGTTTGGTACCGCCTTTACCTCAGCCGAAGGCCTGGCGGTAAGCGAGGAGCAGGACTTCGGCTTCCTGCGGGCCCTGCCCCGGCGCAC
>NW_010413152.1:515-1031 GCF_000710305.1 Buceros rhinoceros silvestris | reverse complement strand
CAGAAGGACAATTGGCAGCGCAAAGGTAAGCCTATTTGGGCTGCCAGTGTGTGGTAAGACATTGCTGCCCAACTGAAAAAGCTGGTGGTCAAGGTACGGCACATGGATGCCCATGTACCGAAAAACAGAGCCACCAAGGAACAGACAAATAATCATCAGGCAGATCAAGCTGCCAGAGTGTCCCAGGTAGATCTGGACTGGGAACACAAAGGTGAATTGTTCCTTGCTTGGTGGGCCCATGAACCTTCCGGTCACCAGGGAAGAGATGCTACCTACAGTTGGGCTTGTGACCGAGGGGTGGATCTGACAATGGAAGCTATCAGTCAGGTTATTCATGAATGTAACATCTGTGCTTCTATTAAATAGGCAAGAAGGTTGAAAACTTTGTGGTATGGCGAACGGTGGCTGAAATACCGATTTGGAGAGGCCTGACAGATTGATTACCTCTCTCTCCCGAAAATGCACCAGGGTAAGTGCTATGTTCTGACCATGGTGGAAGCAAGCACCGGATGGCTC
>NW_010413152.1:0-283 GCF_000710305.1 Buceros rhinoceros silvestris | reverse complement strand
GCGGGTTCTGGTGCTGGGCGGGCTCTGTGACTGCCCTGGCTCTGTGACTGCCGGGCTCTGTGACTGCCCTGGCTCTGTGACTTCCCTGGCTTTGTGACTGCCGGGGTCTGTGTCGCGGTTTGAAAAGGGGGGTTCCCCCCACCGAAAGGGATGCGACGGACCGGTGAGTCTTCGCTTGGAATCCAGCCAAAGCTCACACAGAAACTTTTGATGCTCATTAGTCGGGATAGGAAGATAATAACACATATATGTGATAGAAGCAGAGACGTTTAATGAGAGAGAC
>NW_010413151.1:6945-21615 GCF_000710305.1 Buceros rhinoceros silvestris | reverse complement strand
TGCCGTCTTCCTCGCAGTTCCCCCCTCCCCGGCCTGTGCGCGCACACGTCGCCCCCGTCCCCGCGCAGGGTCTGCCCGCATGCCGGTCGCTGTCAGTAAGCGGGGGAGACGGGAGGGCAAGGGGGAGACGAAGGTTCGCTGCGTGCGCCGAGGGCCGAGATTTGTGAGCACAGGCCCTGCCCGGGGGAAGGAGTTACGGCGCTTTTTCGGTGTGTGGAGAAGCTCGCTGTTGTGTGATGGTTTTGGTTTTATTTTCCGTGTCCTGCTTCGGGACAACAGGTCTCGTCTTGTGCTTACTCTTCCTCCTACATGGCCTTCGTCCTTGATGATCCGTTAAACAATGTATTTTCTTTATAAATTGCTTCTCTGTTTCCTTATGCCCTTGAATGTGCAGAAGCAAGGGAAGACTTTTCTAGACAAAGGTAGCTTTGTGTAAGTTGTGCTGAAGTTTCTTTTTTGCCCCATTCTCCTCAAGTACAATGTAATTTTTCTATTTCCTCCCCCCTGTCTTCCTCATAGTCACTTGTGATTTTTTTTACATGAACACGATAGATTTCTGAGACTTGACTTCTAGGCTGAAGCAAAGCTGAGCATACTTATAAAGAACCATTTATACCATCAGCTCCCTTTTAATTGGAGTGACTGCAGGTGAAAGTGCCCCACATTATGGAATATCTAGATACTCTGTGCTATAGGGTGCTGGAGCCTGGTGGAGGAAGCTGGAATGTAGAGCAGCCTGGGTCTGAGCTGCAGCTGATACACCTCGGTGAACCAGCACAGCCTCAGCACAATTGGTGTCTATGGCATAGTATTAG
The DNA here is from genome assembly GCF_000710305.1 of Buceros rhinoceros silvestris. NCBI lineage: Eukaryota > Metazoa > Chordata > Aves > Bucerotiformes > Bucerotidae > Buceros > Buceros rhinoceros. The sequence goes on along the minus strand of NW_010413151.1, from coordinate 20,800 downwards.
TTCCAGCAGCTTGCTGGTGACACGCTTCACTTGTCTTTGCACTGAGATGCTGCTGGTATTCAAGGTTTGTGAACTTGGCTCCTTTGCTACTGTAATGCAGCTAAATTGTATCCAGACCTGGCTGATTCTGGAAGTGGTGTGCCCTGTTACACTAAAACGGGCTGCCAGCGTTTGGGAGGGGTGCTTCACCTTCTGATCTTGTCTCAGGGTGACCAAAGAAGTATATTTCTGTTAATCTCAGTTTGGTTCCAAAGAAAGTTAACTAACCTGCAATCCTTAGGCACATTTCACGAGACACGTGGTAGTGATATGTCACTTGACCCTGATGTTTTTTTTTTAAGGCAGCAATCAACAGATAAATGCCTAAGTATTTAATACTTCTGTATTTGAGGTGCATATCTTGAGAAGGTGATAACTGAGCAAAGAATGTTATTTGTTAAATGTCATTAACTAAGCTCTGTATGATTTGCCTATAGCATGTAAAGTGACATTATAGCCAGAGGAGACTTTAGTGAGGAAATTCTTGCATGACATTAACTAAAGTTACAGCTTTACAGCTGAATGGTGTGGACTATTTTTAAAGTGTGTGTAATAGAGAAAAAAACCCCTATGTGCACCCATGCAGAGAAGGACACTTCTTAAGAGGTAAGGCTGTGAAAGAAAATAGAAGGTTATGCATTTGGTGTGAGAAATCTTCAGCGGTTTTAGCTGACCCTTCTGGAACCGAGTCATGTGTTTGGTTAAAAACAATGGCCCTCTCTTTGGAATAGCTGATCGTTGTGTAATGCCCATCATATGGCTCACGTTCATAGATATCTCTATATTCTGCTCCTCCTTGATTTTTGCAGAACCATTACCATCAAGTCAGTAGTAGTTCCTGTTAAGAAGTAGATAGTGTGACCACTTTGTGATGATTCAGTGAAATCTTTCTTTACTTTCTAAACTCTTCAGATGACCAACTGTCCCTTCTTGCTGCAATTAGATAAATTATTCTATTTTTAATCCAAAATTAATTAAAGGAATTAATTTTAAAAGGGATCAATAATAAATTGTAAATATACCAATGTAACATTGTCAGGGCAGTGTTATGCTGTTTAGTTTTATCAACACCAAAACTAATAGAAAATTGGTCTGTTTGGCTCATTTCTGGCTGTAGATTCATGATAGTTGTTGATTGAGAACTACATAAAGCATTCAACAAGATTTTAGCAAGGAGGATTAAACCAGACGCTTACATTTCTTACAATTTATTTTAAAGTGTTGATAGAAATACATATAAGGAAGCCTGCTAAGGACAGATGAAAATACATCTATATAAATATTTTTGAAATGCTGCTTAGGAACTCATGTCTGCAGATGTACTCAACATTTCATTGAAATTGATTTTTCTCTATTACTTGCATATTCTTAAATCTACTATTGGAAAACATGTAATTGTTAACTTGTAGAATCTTAAAACCTGTAAAAGAAAGTGTTTCTATTTTTTTTTTTTGCCCACATGGAGAACTCTTATAAAATCACTAATGTGTTTTTGATCAAAGGCAGCCTTGCAGATTATCGTTTGTATGATTTGTTGCGTGCCCACAGCAAGCCATTCGGTAAGGAGGCTGTTATATGTCACTTGCAACTTCTGTATTACAGTATGGCAAGACTGTGTCTTATGTTTCAGGAAGTCTCCCTTCCAGATTCCAGTTTCCACTTCGGGTTTCCTCTGGATTTCTGGATGTCTTGGTCATTTCTTTGCTGTAATATTTTATTTGAATATCCTGTGAACAAAAATCTTTGCTTCTTGCTCAGGAGTTTGGCGTTAAAGCTTAGCTATAGAAAACTAAGGGTTTCTATTTGTTGATTTCTGTTTCTTTTTCCTTTTTATTGCTTAGAAACAAGCTGATGAGCAGTATAGCAGAAAGAATATGTTTTACAGGAACTCCCTTGCTGCCACCACTGTGCAGTTCTCCATATGAATCTTGATCAAGAATGTGGAATTTGCGTGGCAATTTTTTCAGTCTTCTCAGTAAAAGCTTCTGTTAATGCAAATACCATAGAGTATAAAGCCAGGTTTTTTTATCTGAAACCTAGGATTAGCTGTACAACTTAGGTCAGACAATAAAAAAAGCCGTAATTGCCCTTATGTTGTTTGCTACTTTTGTTGCATAGGCAGCGTAGACTTACTAACTCTTTCTTAGTGTTCTGGTTTGTAGTCTTGGCTGTTGGTGTGAGACACTAAGCTCTTACTTCAGGGTGTCTCACAGCCACTCTTAGAGAAATTACTGCTCCTGCAGCAAATACAGCAGAATAGGCACTTCCTCGACTTTTACAGCATAAGCTGAAGTCTGTGGTTTAAGTAGTTGAACTATGAATCTGTCATGCAGCTTCTGCAGCAAGCTGCCTGACTACAGGGGTGAAATGGATATCTCAGAAAGGTAACTAGTTCTGTTGCTTCCATGAAACCTAAAAGGTATTAGGTCTGAGGGACTAAGGAAATGCATTATCAGATCTCTAGTTTCAGGATTTCAGACATTGCATTAACTAGGTTCAGCTTAATAACATAAATGGTGATGGCATCACCTTCGTTTTAATCCCAATTAGTTTATTTAGTTTTATCGTTGCAGGGAATGCTGTGTTGTGGTATTCTGACAGCCCTCGTGCCACAGGTTATTTTCCTTCATTCATGTGCATGTATTGTCAAATCTAAATTTTTAAGAATTAAATCTTGTGGCACTTTTTTATGAGCCTTTGTGTGATTCATATATTTATGGTGTTGGTATTTTTTCCACCTAGTCGCTGTTAGGGAATTAAATGGATATAAAGCTATTTTCAAATTTATATGAAGAATGAATTTTCCTGGCAGTTGGTTCAGGAACAGTGTCAGATATTAAGACTACGAGAGCAGTAAGTGGCAGCAATGTGCCTGATCAACCTGAAGAAATTATTTGCCTTCATCCTTTCCCTGTTGATCTGAAATACGTACATTGGGGGTAGTGATAGTGTTGGCCCATCCACACTTGGTTTCTGAGTAGGGATGGAAAGGATTTTTACTTTACAGTGCGTGTGTGTGTACATGTGATTAGTTGCATGAATAGGTCTAACTAAAACCATGATTCAGATGGGTATCGACAGTTATGTCTAACCAGCTCTTCCTGCACTTGGATAGGCATTCAGGAATATGACTGTCAAATATGATTTCAAATACTGAACTATCTTTTAGTCACTGTTTTTGTCTATTTCTTTAATGCATACATAAGGATAAAGAGTTGGACCTAACAAGGTAAGCTGCATCTTCGGACCTTTGGGAAGTTCTGTCTTAACTGCTAAACACAGAGAAGGGGAAAGAAAATTCCCAGCAATATTGTATCCCACTCCGTGTCTGCTCAGACACAGTATGCAAATGTAAAAGATTATTTTTAGTATTCTGATCCCCCTTCTTAAGCAAATATTTAGAGTATTTAATTTGATTAAATAAAGTTAGTAATTCTTTTGTAAGTAAAAAGTAGTCCAGACTGTTCCTTGTTGACATACATGCAGATGCTGATTAACCACAGCATATAACCATAGCATGTAAACGTCTGCTTGTATGTGGCCTTTTTTTTCTTAAGCTAGGTATGGTTTCTTCATTTGTAGAGAGGTGAAATCATTCTAGCAGTAACCAAATTTTACCACTACCTGAGAGAAATTTTGTGAGTAGGAGAAACATCGAGCTCATTGGTTAGGGAAGTCCTAATTTCTATATTTAGTTAATAATACTTGATTGAAAATACCTGTAGACTAATAATGAGGGAAAGTTTGCTTGTCATCTGAACAAATAGGAAAGTTAGCCTTTTGTAGTCATCTTACGTAAGCTGAAGCAACATTTCACTTCATAGATCAGTTTAGAATAGAAAATACATTAAATTTTAGTGACCTGGAATAAGCTGAAATACATTATTCTTACAGCACAGGTAGAGACAATGAGCCAAGCATATCTAACAAGTCACTTCTGCTGAAAGCGTCTGTTCTTCCGCTAGCAGTGTGACCCTGCCTCTTTCCTTATGTCAGCCCCGCCACTTTTCCGACATCTCGCTGAGCTGGTTTGTCTCAGTCTAGCATAGAACTAAGTCATCAAAATAGAGGAACACTAGTTCTCTTCCCACTTCACGAGTTGTGTCAGACAGCTTGGCTCATTAAGGGGTCTCACAGGTTCTGGAGTCACACTGGAGAAGCATGCAGTCAAGTGATTCATTTCAGCGAGTTAGCTGTCTGGTGAGACAAGCTCTGTTAGTCTGTCCACACCTTCACCCTGTAAGGAACAGTGATTGAAGTGGTATCGTACTGCTTGCAGTGGATACTTGTGTTAATATGTACACTGGATTCTGTCTAGTCACAGGAAAAGGTGGTGGAGTCTGTAGGAGCACACAGTGCTGCACAGATAGGTGTCTTCATCTGTAAATAGCTAGAAGGTCAAATCATTCTTCTGCTTTTGTACAATTGTGAATATTTTCTATTGTAATTGTATGGTGAAAAGAAAGTCTCTTTGAAAGTGGAGCGGCATTGCTTGAGTGCCAGGATATACCTTCACAGGTTTTGCCTTTTTTTGTTTGTTTGTTCTGGAAATATGTTCGTATTGCTAACATAATTTCTCAAACTGAACTTATTAATATGCAAGCAGTTATTAAGCAAGGTAAAATAATTGTTTCTGACTAAAAAATTGTTTTGTTTGGAATTAAGTGCTTTGGTAGTAAAGAAAAAAAATGTCCTTTAGATTGTTCAAACCTGGGTTTGTAATGTCTTTTTTGTTTTCCTCTCCTATTAAGGTCCTCGATGCCTCAACACTCAGCTTTGGTACTCGAATCAGATGGTTTGCCATATGTTTTGTTGCTGGCATTGTGTGTTCTATTCTTGTAAGTAAAGTGTATGTTTGTTTTTTTTTTTTTTTCCTGATACTTACTAATGTTCTGCAGTGGAGCCTTATTCATATTCATACTTTATATGTGATTCTGTGTTTGCTTTATTCTGTATCCTAAATTTTGTATACATAAATTTAACTGGACGTTAAATGTATAATTAGCACGTAGGGGCGGCTGTTCTGTAAATTATGATTTTCACCATCTTTCTTCCATTCACAGCAGAGAGTGTTTATATTGTAGCATAATGAAATTTCTTACTAGTGAACACTGACAAAATACGTAACATTTTTAATTTAGATATGTGAGTGTACTCGGAAAGAGCTGTTGCTGTTGTTCAGTGTGTGCCCTTATTTTGTAGCTCAAAGCTGCTATTAAAAGTTGAGATCTATTAATTGATTTGGTCTGTCAAAATTGAACACAGGTAACTTGCAGTACAAAGCAGCTCTTCATCTGCATGGGAGGTCTTGGAAATGGATGAAGTAACACTAGGGAAGTATCCAGACTGCTGGTTTCGTGGTTCTTTCTTTCTTTTCTTTTTTTTTTTTTTTTGTTATTAAATGGGAGGTGGGTTTTTTCCCAAGCACTAGGGAAGTATCCAGACTGCTGGTTTCGTGGTTCTTTCTTTCTTTTCTTTTTTTTTTTTTTTTGTTATGAAATAGGAGGTCGGTTCTTCACAGAGCATGCCTTTTGATGTAAGCTAGTCAGCAGCCTTTGGCTAATGTGTGTGGATGGCATTGGCAGTTTTTGTGGAGGCTGTCAGGCAGATTGCCTTGACTCATAACGCACTCTGGTAGTAAGATGGCGAAACTTGAACTGTGTGTATTAGTTTCTGGGTTTGCCGTTATTTAAATTACTCTTTCAATTACCATGGAAAGTTTTTAAACCAAGGATCCTGACTTACATAATGACAGGAAGAAGCAGCTGCGGAAGAGCAACCTGTTGATTGATTGAGGTGCTCACTTAGGGATAGCCACTTGCTGGATTCTCCTATAGGTGGAAGCTTCTGATTCTTTATCAAAACTTGTGGTTTGTAAGAGAACCTGAGACACAGAGGTAAACCGGAGAAATTGCTGGTCTTACCTGTGAGAGGCCTTATTTAAGTGGTAATTAGCTCAAAGAAACTGGAGAGTGGTATCGAACTGTCCAGAGGAGGGCCAGAGGATGATCGAGGGGCTGGAGCACCTCCTTTATGAGGACATGCTGAGAGAGCTGGGATTTTTCAGCCTGGAGAAGAGAAGGCTGTGGGGACACCTTATTGCAGCCTTCCAGTACTTAAAGGGGGCCTACAGGAACAGTGGGGTGGGACTCTTTTATCAAGAAGTGTAGTGATAGCACAAGGGGTAATGGTTTCAAGCTGAAAGAGGGTGGATTTAGATTAGATAGTAGGAAGAAATTATTTACTGTGAGGGTGGTGAGACACTGAAACAGGTTGCCCAGAAAAATTGTAGTTGCCTTATCCCTGGAAGTTCAAGGCCAGGTTGGATGGGGCTTTGAGCAGCCTGCTCTAAAGCAACCTGTCCATGCCCACGGTGGTGGGGTTGGAACTACATGGTCTTTAAGGTGTCTTCCAACCCAAACCATTCTATGATTCTGTGATATGTCTGTGTAAAATACAGTGACACAAACTCTGGCCAGATGCTTGTGTTAGAAAAGGGGCAAGTTCTAGGGAGGGAGCTCAAGATTGGATTGGAATATCCCTTTTTTAGGGTTGCTTAAGCATTATTTGGTTGACTTCTTCCCCCATTTTTTTTTTTAAAGTAATGGTTAACCAGCATAATTGCAGGTTTTAGTAACACACAATGTTTTTTTGCTTTAACACTTTTTTCTGAACAGATTAACATCACTCTTTTTGCTGTTTTTCTTTTTGTATTTAATCTTTGTGCCTGTTCTGTATCACATGGTGTGAAACAACAGATAAAAGGCTTTAGGATCTTGGTTTCCTTGGGTTATCTTGAGCTTCATAGATACAAATCGAAACTCTGCCAGTGTGTTTGCGGACCTTGTGTCTTCGAGAGTCTGGAGGCAGCTCCCTAGCTAGGCTTTGCCACAGGAGGCTGAAAGCTGGCAACTCTACCTTCTGCTTCAGGTTATGGACCTCTTGGTATGTTTATTATGTTCTTGGCTGGCCGAAATTGCAGGTGGGGTTTTTTTTAACCTAATGTTTGCAGAGTGTCCATAGGATTTCCTTGTAGAATACAGTTACGCTCTTCTCTTGCAGCTTTCCAGGATTGCTTGTACTGTGGTCTCTGCAAACAGATAGCACAGATTCTCACTGAAATTGCAGTTGGATAGAATATAGTTGCTTTAGGAACAACAACAAAAAAAATTCAACCAAACTGAAAAAGCATGTTCTTCTTGTTTAGGCTTTGTTTTCTTCATCATCATAGGGTCTGTGATCAGCAGAAGACTTTGGATTATTTTTGTGTTTAATTGAAATAAGAGATGTCTAGAAATAACAGTTCTAAAATATTTCTGCTCAGTTTCAGTGCATATCTAGACTGTAAGTCCAGATGGTCGATTAGAGAAGAAGGGAGATAATGGATATTAATGTGACTTTATGACATTTTATCCTTTGTGTGCAGAGGCGTATGATGTATATATAGTGGGGCATTGTAACAAAACTGAAAGTGTCATAAATAGAATATAAACAGTACAAATAAATGCATTGTTTATACAGTTATTTACAATATAAATATACATTGCTTTAGTTGTAAACATTGTGAACTATAATAAATCAATACATTATTTTGCCAGTAGGTGGCAATAGAAGTACACTGAATACTGACTACTACAACTCTGAGAACAGTATACTCCACTATGACCTTCTTAGTCTGAAAATATATGTATAGACTATAAAATCTAATTAAATTGAATTAACACATTAAAATCATCAAATAATCTTTTATAGGGAACAGCATCGCTATGGCTCCCAAAGGGGATCAAACTTTTTGCGGTGTTTTACACCCTGGGAAATATTGCTGCGTTAGCCAGGTACTATTTCGTAATTATTATTAGTAGAAAAATACCCTTCTTTGTATCTACATTTCCATTTGCTTTTATTCTGAAATGCTGTCTATGTTATGTATAAAACACATTGGTTTTGTATTGAAATGTTAATAACATAAGATCTTGTTTGTCTGACAGTTTTAAGATTAAAAATCAGTGAATATCAGTTAACTTGTTATTGTCCCACTGTAATGTTTTGTGTGATTGTTTTGTAGATACATTACAACTGCTATCTGAAGTGTGACTAACAAATTGCTGGCTGAATGTTTTGTATTTTTATAGCTAAGTCCTTCTGCCAGGTACAGAGCAGAAGGGGCACACTGGCAGTCTGCCCACTGTGTGAATGCTCTGTTACTGTAAGGAGCATTTGGAATCAAACTGTTATTAATCTGTTAAAACTCACATAAAGTAACATTAACATTAACAGAAATGGGATGGCGTACTGCTTTTTCCCAAATTTGTTTGGGGACAAATACGAGTCTCTCATTTACATTACTATTTCATCTCATATTAAAACAAGACAAAAAATTGCCTACCTCCTGGAGGCAGGCAAAACTGAGTATTTCCTTTTTTCTCCCTTGCCTTATTTATTCTTTTTTATTGTTTTTTTTGTTGAGGGGTTTTTTACCTAGTATTTTGGGTTTGTTTTCACTGCTTCAAATTAAATGAACATTTTAAAAACTTAGTCAAGTCTGTTTGTCGGTGAACTAAGAGGAAAGCTTTAACAGACTTGTATTTCTTTTAAGAGATTACTGAAAAACTTTAGTCTGGGCTTCAACTAAAATTAGAAGTAAAAATATCTATATATCTCCTTCTCTTCATTTCTTTTTCCTCAAGTTGCATAGAAGAGATCTCAGAAGTCCATATTGAATGGAAAAAAAGAGTTCTCTCAGTTCAATAGAAAAAATATGTTTTAAATTCACTGCAATCCAAACCAACACTTTTTCAGCATTTTTTAATCTTGGCTGCTAGGCCAGAAAATTAAGACAAAAAGAAGAGACCTGAAGAACTAAAATTAAAACTGAGTTAGCTAGTGGAAACATGGGGATGATGAAAATACAGTGATAAAAATGAGGGAGGTTCAGGCCACATAAAATAAGCAGAAAAAATAGAGCAAAATACATTGATGCTGATGAGTATTGAAGGACGGGCATCACAAGATGTTCCCTTACCAGCATGAAGATTTAATACAAACTACTGAACTTTTTCCTTCATTTTTTGTTTGCTGAGTTTGTGCAAAAAGTTACAGCCTCCCTGTAATCTTGATTGTAGCTATCTGCGTGCTGCCTGGGTAAGAAGTTCATGGTTAAACAGACATTTTCTATGGAAATTAGGGCTTTGCAATCTTTTGGCAAGTCAGTTCTTAGAACAGCCTCAACATGAAATTCGGTAGACTTCAACTTGACATCCACGTGCTATAAGTGGTAATGTTTTGGAACGAATTTCATAACCAAGGGTGACTCAATACATAAGCTTTGTCTGTAACCGAAATAATGCAGGTTTGTCTTTCATTCTGGTGAGTTTCTGTTGCTTAACACTGACATGACCTTTTCAAAGCCTTTGTAATCATGTAACTGTTTAATTACCTATTGTCTTTCAGAAAGATTTATTTGAGAGTGATTTACCATTTGTTTGTGGTTTTTTCCTCCTATTAGTACATGTTTCCTGATGGGGCCCCTGAAGCAACTGAAAGCAATGTTTGAGCCAAAAAGATTAATAGCTACAGTTGTTATGTTGGTAAATATACTATCTTTATTCCTTTTGCTAAAAAGTTTCCCCTTAGCCTCAAAGTTAAATTTGAGGCTTTACTAAAGGGAGATTATTTCTCATCCACTCTTCTTTGTACTAACTCAAGCTGATTAGCTCTGTATTTCGTAAAGATGATCTAACTCCTTTCTGTTAGCCTACGTTTTTTGTTGTTTATGATTTTTCTTAATTAATCATGTGGAGTAAAGTTTTTAGTAAATATTTCTTACTAAATGCTAGTATTAGGTCGATTATTTTTAATTTGTTTTCTGAAACAATTTCTTCAAGAAGAAGGCTAGAGAGACTTTTCACATATCATAAAAAGTCCTTGGTCACCAAGTCTAGCTTGACAGTTGTTGGTTGGCTGTAGCTCTGTTTGTATAGCTTAGTGGTTTAGCACTTTTGAAGCAACGGAGAAAATTAATTTCTCTCCCCAAAGTCTGGGAAGCCATATGTTCTGCTTCATGCCATATTGAGATTCTTGGCTCCTTTACTTCCATGACCATCATTTCTTCCAAGAGGATGGAAAAAACAGCCCCATCCCCAGTCTCAGAATTCCTAGGTAGTTAAAAACAAGTTTCTGTCTTCCTACTTCTTTATTTTGTACTTATTTTCACTCTCGTTCATCCTGATTTGTTGCATCTTTTGATTCTGAAATGTAGTTTGCTGTCCTATTCTCCCTATCATAAAATTTTTTTTCAGCTGATATGGGTAAGAAACCCTTCATGAATTCTTCCTGGATTGCTGTCTTTCTCTCGCACACCCACATGAAAAAAGTTCTAATCTCATTTGAGAAGCTCGTGTTTGCCCACATCTTTTGAAGAAGTAATTTGATCCTTGCTTGGACTCCAAACTTTTTTAGAGGTGTATTTTTGCCATCTCTTCCAAATCATACTAAGTTACAAGTCCTAGGGAAATCACATTTTCTAGGTCTGCAGTAAAAATGTCCCAGAATATCTCCAGTTCTCCAGAATCTGTGTTTGCTAAGCATAAATTCTCCAATGCTTCACAGCTGTGGGGTTTTTCTGGTCAAGCTGAGGGCCTAAGCGAGACACTAAAACGGCATAGAAATCGTTTGCTGTGATGATCCTGTCATCTACTGTGCTCAGTTAAGGTGACAAAGAAAATAAGTTGCTTTGAAGACTGTAGAAACAGGACATGTCATAAAAATTGAAAGAGAACGGAAAGTAGAAAAACCAGCACAGCTATACCTACCTGTGCAGAGAAGCTACCAAGAAGGCAGGAAAAGACACAATGAAAGGTTTCATCTAATGGGGAACAGGAACACTGGATGAGAACCAAGACCATTAGAATGGAAAGTTTCAGTAATACAGATGAGAACTGGAAATCTTCTGAAGTTTAGAAAACTTTCTGATGTATTTGAGTGTTTTCATTGCCATTGAAACACAAAGCTAGAATTGCAGCAACTCAGGAGTTACAAATATGTTTGGAAAATTTCAAGAGTCCGCTGCTTTTATTACCAGCAAATTTCCACTTACAGATGTTTTTTCAGTGAAAATTAATTTAGAGTTTCATTTTATTTTCTACTATGTGTAATGACAAATGGAGGGAGCCAGTTGAGATTTAGCAGAAAAGTTCAAAGTGATGGTTAAGCTGGCACAAATGGCATGATTAATTTGGCATAGTAAACCATATCCTTGTAATGTTACGTCAAAGGTGTACGAGATGCTTGAATAAAGCTGCACGTGACTTTTTCACTGTGTATTAGGCAGCTGCTCCCTAGTGTGCTCTTCATTACCGTCAGATGATGAAAAAACACTGGCAGAAGAAGCAGAGTTGGTGTTTGCCAAATACAGTAATCGTGAATGAGTGTTTTTAATGATGGGTTGTTCGTAGCTATGCAAATACCTTTCTTTTCAGATGTTGATGATGATGTTACAAATACTAGATCCAAAATTATACTGTATGCTGGAATAGTAGAATAGCAGTTCCCAGACTACTTGGTGGCTTTCAAGCAAGCTTTATCACCTAAGCCTACCTCTCAATAGACACATAAGGCTATGCAGACCTTGTTATGCAACTCCTGGTTCCTGAAGTCAGTTCCTCCCTCTTCTTTCTTTCAAGACTTGTGCCAGCTTTCCTGGCCATGGAGCACATCATACCGTGCTTTGGAAGATACCACTTTACATGAAGTTCAGCGTATAGTCACTGTGTGACAGCCTTTGGCTCTGCTTGTTTCATGAATCCATTCTGAAAATGCTGATTACCCACTGAAAACTTGATAAAAGTTTCTGTATTTGCTTTGTTGTGTCTTTGAGTATTTATTCTTTTCTTTCTTTTTTTTTTTCTTTTTGTCTCCCGTCAGCTTTTCATTGTATTGACTCTGTGTGCTGTATTCTGGGTAAGTGAGAATACTTTATTCCTCTAAAGAGCAATCTGGCTTGGTTAGTTTATTAATTGTATTATGGCTTTAACAAGCAGTTCAGTTGTAGAGGAAAGATGAGCTTGTGTGTTTGTGGTGGTTGTGTTTTCAACTGCAGTTGAATTTAGGTGGAGTGATGAGCCTGCTGACAACAAAGCAAATGCACACTTCCACCTGAATGTGATGTAGATGAGAATACAAAATCTAGAGCATCAGGCTCAGTCTTCAGACCTCTGGAGTAAGAACTAAGAAAAACAACTTAAGATAGGCTTTCATCTTAGTTGTGTATACTTACATCAGAGTATATGTAGGGGTCTTCAGAAACTATGGGTTCAGAATATGAAACTGATTAAGACGAAAAGAGACAGAACTCCTACCTTCAGGCATCTCAACTAAAAAACTAGCTGTAGTTTATGTGCCATAGAAGTAAATATGTAGCAAAAGTGAACTTCCATATTTGCAGGAGTTCAGTATCATGAATGAAAGTGAAGATATTAACAGCATCAGTGCTAACATTGTGTATTCAAAGCTAAAGAAAGTTTTCATAGCATGGCGTGAATGAAGTGACAGATAAAATGAATGGAAAGTTGTTAGAGTGGAAGGGAGTAGCAAATGAAGTTAAGACAAGGATACTTACGTATCGTCAGTTAACTAAATCTTTAACTGAACAGACTGTTCCCATTGTTTACAGTACAGACTGGTGCAAAATGAACTAACTTGAAATATTCGTTTCGTTTTTACTTAGTGGAACAGAAGAGGTTTGGCGATGTTATTCTGCATATTGCAGTCCTTGGCAATGACCTGGTAAGTTCCTTAGAATTCATTTTGATACCTTCCCCCTGCCCCTACACGCACGTGATTGTAAAACTGTTCGTATACACTTTGCATAATGTAAGGGTGCCCAAATGCTAGCCTCAAGCTGTTTTTCTAAGCTAGGTTGTGTAACTTCAAAATCTATATGCAGTCGTCTTGCAAAAATGGTAATTTTAAGTATATTCTGCAATGTGTGAACTTATTTGAAGCACTATGAAAGGAATATATATGCAAAAAAATTCTCATGACTTTTCTCTGTTGTGAAAGTAACTGTATGTTCATATGCCCTGCTTCTCATTATCTCTCTTTGAGTTCTAACTAAATTTTAGTTTTTGAAATGGAAGAAACTAAATAACATTTCACAGGGTGTGTTCTGCCCCAGGAATATTGAGTGGCACTGGGAGGGTAAATTTGGTGCAGCAGGTACTATGAAGACTATCCAGAAGCACGCAGGGGCTAGGCTTGGCAATGTGTGAGCACAGTTACATGAATGCCTGCAAGCCTGGCAGAAGTTTTGGAAGTTACTGCTTCCTCCATGGAGATGCGGTTGAACAGACTTGGTCTTCTTGTCCCGAGTGAATTACTTGGTACTAACTCTTAGGTGATCCCAGGTGTTAAGGCTCGAGGGACCGAGGTACCCACTCCTCGATTTACCTTAACGGAATCCCTCTGTGTTACAGGAAGAGATTTAATAGGGAAAGGAAGAAATTCACACCTCGGTCTGCTCAGATAGCTGAAACAAACTTTAGTATATCATAAAGCCACACAACTATATTCTATATGTATATAATTACAAACCAAAAGGGGAAGAGGGGGGAAAATGGGAAAAAAAAAAAAAAACCAAAGTAGTGAGTAGTGAATATTTACACACACCCTGTCCTTTTCAAGGCCAAAGCTCTAGCCAGCTTTCTGGGCAGGCGGCCAAGTAACGAGATAAGAGTGGAAAAAACTTTGGTTCGCTCCGCGATCCCAGCGAGGAGCAGAAAGGTTCTTTTGCTGCGGCAGGCTGCTTCATGGCGAGAAA
>NW_010413151.1:0-6297 GCF_000710305.1 Buceros rhinoceros silvestris | reverse complement strand
GCTTGCGGCGCACCCGGCCGGCGGGCAGTCCAGGTGCAGCCTGCTCGGGCCTAGCAGGCCTGGTTCTGGCAGCCGACAATCCGGAGGAGCTGCTCCCTGCTGCAGGGGCGGAAGTCGAGAGAGGGAGGTTCCTCCCTGCGTGCTGCTTTATAACCCTAACACGTAACAGTGCACCTGACCCTCTTTTAACCAGTTAAATGTGGGGTCATCACACTTGCATGTAATAATTATATTGGACCGGAACTCAAAACAAGGAAGTTTCGGCTCAAACCAGGAAGTTTAGCCCAAACCGGGACACAAGTTGACCACAGTTCTTGTTTGAACTTGCCCTGAATACACAGTGTCTGTGCTGAACTGGGATCTGAGGACAAATAACCATTTGTTCAGGACACGGCTGTTGGGCATCATGCTGGGCCCACGTACATGCTTGGTACTCGGTAGAGGGAACATTGCTAACTCAAACTATGTCCTACATATTTACAAGAGACAGCTCTACATCTGTTAAGTGTCCTAGAGCTTGATCAGGCTGGGCATGAGAATAAAACATAGCCTGGAATCTTTAGAGAAGCAAGTTTCAGAGGATAATAAAATTATCAGCTGTTCAAGGGTCACGGTTATGGCGCGTTTTTCATACTACAGCATGTAAACTGGAATAAGTCTCTGTCATCCTCAAGAATACAGTTTTCCCAGAAATCTCCTTCCTTTTGAATCTCGTGGTAGCAAATCTGCTTTTTTTAAGTTTACATGCGATAGAAGTTAAAAACTATATATATTAAACAAAAACAACCAACCAGTCAGAAAATCCAAGGAAAAAATAAACCAGGAAGTCTTTGACTTCATCTAGTTCTTGTCCAAACATGTCATTTTTTTTCCTCAGGTAATCATTAAATTGAGTAGGTCGGTTGTTTAAAGTTCTGTTACAACAGGTTGCTTTTAGTAATATTGGACTAAAGTGAAATAACTGGGTTCTTGGAAAGATATGAATACTCTGTCAAACACACTTTTTTCCTCTCTTTTTCAGGTATAGTCTGTCATATATTCCTTTTGCAAGGTGAGTCTGCATAACAACTTCCACCTTAACAAAAGTCAGTTATCTTTATGCTAGGGAGGGGGAAAAGTCATTAAATGCAGTATGTGAAAAATCATAACCTCCTCCCTTTTAATTTTTAGAAAATGGTATAGCTGAACTCAATGCTTAATATAAGCTTTAAGTACAAGTGCATAGTAATCGCTTTGTTAAACTTCATTCTAGCTTTATTGCCGAAAATAAATTGAAGTATTGTTAACATTCTCCAGTGATGTAAAAATACATTGACGCAATAGTGACTTTCCACTACAAAAATTAAAGAGAACTTGTGGATCTGAGGTCTTAGTTAAAAGCTTAGTTCACCTACTAAGTCTGCTTCTGAATTCCTCCCTCAATTTTAGGAGAAGCAAAGGCAATGTTTTGTGTTAATTTTCATTTTGGCAAGCATCTCTTCTCTCTTTCCACTCTTGTGTGTACAAAAAGTGAATGAAAGCTGGCTCAACACAGAGTGAAACAATGGGCAAGTAAACAAACGGAAGAATCTGTTTTTTCTGTAATGTTTCACATAAAATGTAGTTTGGTCTTTCAGCAGTACGTGGGCTTTTGGGTTTTTTTAATGAAGTGCTTCCACATCTGTATATTACTTAATGAGGTTTTCTGTAGTAGAAGAGGAGGAAAAAGGTCTGCAAAGTATTGTCTGTCCCTTTCTTCGGATATCTTCCTGTAGCGTTTCTGTAACTTTCAGAATTCCGTACTGTGGATTTTTTCTTTTAGGCTTCAGATTTGATCTAGGGAAGATTAAGCTGTGTGTGCACATATATATATGTGTGTGTGTGTGCATATATATATTTTTTTTTTTTTAAAGATAGCAGTTAGCAATTACAATTGATTAAATACTTTAACTGAACTCAGGCTTCAAATTGTCATCTTACTATTTCTGACACCTCAAGATAACTCAAGTTAAAAGTAGTATTCTGAATATAGTACCTGTGGCCATGTCACAGTTTCAGTAGGGTCATTCTTTTTTAAATTTTTTAATGTTGTTCTCTGCACAGAAAACAAATTGAATTACGAATCACTGGTCTTTACTTCCCTACCAACAGTACTGTAAATTCTGGACAGAAAAACTAGGTTATATTCATCAGTTAATTTCTTTGCGGTTTTTTGTCTATTATGTTTTATGAGCCAAAGAACCGAGTTTTACACAGGCTGCTTTTAGTAGTACAGCAATTTCTTCAGGGATTACTGCGTTACTAGCTTATGTGCAATGCTGTCACAAATTTCTTCTGTAGGCTGCCTTTCTCATGGAAATAGTAATCTAAACTGTGTTAAATGCCAGAGAACAGTATTATGTAGTTTGTTTAAAGTATACATTTATCTTGATTTCAATGAAATTGTCATTACTTGATTTAACTCTGTTAATGGTTTACTCTTACTTGTTCGTGGTTTGGTTTTTTTTCTTTTTTCAATTCATCATGACTCTCCTGCTGGCACAAGGGGGAAGAAAAACACACCCAAACCAATAAAAGGAGTCATGATAGTATTTTTCATTTTTCAAACTGCCTAACAACAGAATACAAATTCCAATCCTTAAACATTTCTGAGAAAACAAAAAATAAAGGAGACTAAAGTGAGTGATCTAAGCGGCATAGTCAGAAAACGATTTATTTATTGTTGGTTAAAGAAATAGACCCCCTTCAGATCTTTCAAACCTTTAGGCTGAGCTAGCTCTTCATCCTGCACTGTTAGTACTCTCATTTCAAACCCTTCCGTCTGGGTTTTTTTTGTCTCTGCAATATCATGGTCTATCTCCAGCGTGGCTGGGACTCAAAGGACCTCTGGTTTGCCAATGGTCTGGATTTGGCATGCTCCTCAGCCCTGCCTGTGCTGGTGGTCAGCCTTTGTGAAATAAGGCTTGGACACCACCAGGTGTGCTGCAGCGCATTTTCTAACGCTGTGCCTGCATTGTAGGATGTGTTTGCATGTGAACAGTGTGGAAGACTTAGACAGTGTGGCCAGACCTGAGCTTCAGATTGGGCTGGAGCCTTGGCTCTAGCTGGTGCTATAGGGTGTGCTCAATGTAAGGATGGCTGCTAAGACCCTGCATTTGGTAAACTACTGTGTTTTGCCTTTAGTTTGTGTGATATTTTTAATGTTAAATGGGTAATGGCTGATACGTATATAAAATAACAAGTATCTTAACTGACTCTTTTTTTTCTTTTTAAAGGGATGCTGTGATTAAATGCTTCTCATCCTGTCTAGAGTAAATTAAAATCAGGAACCACTGGATGCTTTAAAAGCCAACTTTTATTCCTCTGTGAATTTTGCTTGGAAAACTATACCTCTCCACTCATGAAATACCCAGTAACAAGTATTTTCATTGGCTTTTGCAAATATTAGTATTTTCCTTATCTTTTGCTTTGGGGGATTAAATAATTTTTACTAGAAACAGTTTTAAGAATCGGTTGGGTGAACTGTTTGTGTTTACCCTGGAATTTTCAGGCTTGTTTTAACAAAAAAGTACATTTAAATAGTTTGTGCAGAGTGGTCTTAAAACTACCTTGCATCCGGTAATAGTTTATTCCCCAGCGGAGGCAAGCCACTAAGGTCTGGTTAATATACATAAAAATTTCATTTACTGTTCTCTGTAAAATTTCCAAGGTGCCATTTATGTTTGTATATTAGTCATTGTTTGCTTTTCCAAAGACAGAGTTTTATAAACATTGTAAACATTTGGTAAGTTATAATTAACCGCTCCTTTGAAATGTCTATACATGTGCCTTCTGGAAAAAGCTTAATGAGACTATGTGAAAGGTCTGTTTAAAGTTTGTTGAATTTTATTAAAAAGCTATATTTTAAGCAATTTTTTTTACTTTCATACTTAAATACTTTTTGTTAAAAGAACTTATGGCTAGTGTATACATGACATTTGTGAAATAAATTAGCTTTAAAGATGCCTGAACTATTTTTTTTATTTAGGAATCAACTATAGAGGGCTGAAAATTTCAGCATTACACTTGAATAAATAGGAAAATACAAAAAGTGGGATACGTCTATGACTGTATCTAAATTTGGCTATTAAATTTGCACAAGTGACTTTAAAGATTCTGTGTTAGTATTCAGACAAACAGTTCATTCTGACCAGCTGGTAACTGAAGGAAGTGAAGTACTGTAAGACTTTGCCTGGCTGCAGTAAGACATTCTCATTTCTAGTTTTTTGCAGCTAAGAGCTGCGCAGTTACTCAGGAGCAAAGTTAAATCCTCAATATTTGATGGCAGGTTATTACATTACAGGAGGTTCTTTTTAGCACGGGATGGATGTGCTTGATTGCCTTGCGTTCTAAACTCCTGTTGTTTTGGATTTTTCTTTTTTCTGCTAGTCCACAAAAAGAAGGAATGGATTTGAAAAGGTGTGAGCTGCAGTGTCAGGAATGGGAGAACCACTGTCTTTCAGCATTCAGGGTTTAGACTAAAGAGATGAATTGCAGTACCTCCTTGTTAAATCGCAGTGTATGTTGCACAGAACACTCTATGTTGCACAAAATAACATCATCTTTTGGGGAAGCCTTTAAAGGACGATTGCATGCTGCAGCTGAACTACTAACCAAGCCCCACCTTTTAACTGAGTAGTAGCAATACACGGCCAATGGGGCATCCTTCCTGCTAGTGATACGGAGTCGGGTGGTCCCTGTCCTACAGCAGGCTCTGGGGATCGTTAGCACTGTGTGGTGTAGTGACAGCCTCTCTGGCTCTGCCTGTCACAGCCCTTGGGTGCTGGTGGACACTCGAGTGAATTTTTAGTTCCTTTTAGTCTTCAGTTTGCATTGAATATGAACTAGTATGTGCACAGGTAATGATGGGACATCATCCTGGAAATGATTGTCGCTGCCCCTTGTCTGGTTGCTGCTGCTGACCAGAACTGGCACTGGGAAGATCCCATCCCATTAGTTGTTGCTTCAGGACCAGGCGGTTGTTTGCCCCAGAGCTGCTTTTGCCCATCAGCCACCAGTTCTGGTACACAATCACCTTCACTGTAATCTTTAATTAGAATGGCATTAGTTATTCAGATATTTCTTTTTATTTATGCACCATGGTAAATAACAGTTACCACTTAGTGTTAGATCACCAGAACTGCACGGGTTCAAGAACTGATGTCCAAAAATTCCATGTATAGATATGCTTTTAAATGCACGTTGGTCTGTTATATCACATGCTTTATTTGTTGAACATTTATTGGGTCACTTTCTTCCTCTCGAATGGAACACACACCCCCTGTGTTCTTTCATCAGTATCATTTACTCCTCCACGTTATTTCTGCTGTGTATGAATATTCCAAAAGTCCACAGTTGATGCATCCTTGTTGCATGATACCCTTTTATGACAGTATGAAGCCACAGATGTGGAGATCTCTAGCCCTGTGGATTGTACTACATCCTACCCATCTTTTGATTAAACTGCTGGTACCTTAATTAAAATAGTACTTTGAAGTAAAGTATGTAGAAATTATATGCCATGACATTTTAGACCATATTTTGGAGTGGTAATAATCTTAGATTCAAAGGAAACATATGCTTACTTACTACTACATGAAATCTCTACAAACCTCTGTTACTGTGTAGGGTACTTTAAAAGTTAGGAAATGACTGCCTTCCTTCTCAGAAAACAAAACAGAGACCAGCAGAAGTGTTGGGCAGTGTGCTTTGCCTCAATCACGGAAGGAATGAAGGCTAGGAAGAAAGCTCACTCGAGTGAGCTCTTCACCACGCAGCCAGGCTGCTCTTGTCCTCGAAGTGGCTTGCCATTTGGAATTCGATGTAGGTACAAGTCTGCTCTGGGTACCGTGAATACGGGCGGGCAGACTGGGTAATTCAAGTAGTCAAGGGGCTCAAAGTATCATTGCTTTGGAGGTGGCGTCAAGGTGCTAGTTTAAGGTGACATTAACAGCCTGCCCTTTCACGCTTGAGGATGGGGGGAGGAAGTGGGAGCCTGCCTTCCCTCGGGGGCATGCGTTCCGCCGTGCCTTTCCTTCGGGTCTGATCTGGGCCGGGCGGGAGACGTGCGGAGAGTGGCGGCCAAGCCGCCGACCAGGGCAGCTTGCCCGGGAAGATCGAGTGGAGCCGAGAGGACCTCTGCTCCTCGCCTGCACGCCCACCCCGCGTCGGGGAAGGGTGTTCCCGGGGCGGGCGAAGGGCGGGAAGGGGGGCGGGTTATCGAGGGCGAAAAAACAGCGGCTGTCGGCACAGAGGAAGGCAACACCTCGCACTGCCGCC
>NW_010413150.1:0-18805 GCF_000710305.1 Buceros rhinoceros silvestris | reverse complement strand
GGTTTGCTTCGGGAAAACGCGTTATTGAGCTTTGCGTAGGCAACGGACAAATTATGGGCGGACTTTTTCCTTCCCCCCGCGCCCCCAGCGTGGTGAGCCATTGTGGGGCAAACTTTATAAGCGGTGGGATCGGCCTGATCGGGAATTATTTTCCCTTATCTCTTTCTCTCCCTTTCCCAGTCCGATTTTAACTTCAAGGGCGTCTGCCTTATTAAACTTTCCTGCTTCTATTGCTCATATGTGTAGCTCGTGTGTTATTATCTTCCTTAGCCCGACTAAAGCCTTATCAGCACGTTAATGAGCATCAAAAGTTTTCTGTGTGTTTTGGCTGGCCTCCCAGCCAATACACTATCTCAGTCGCATCCCCTTTTGGTGGGAGACAGGCCCCCTTTCAAACCGTGACAGGCTTTGAATAAACCGTGTGGAAACACGGCCCCATCCTGAGCTGAACTATCTGAGCTCTGCTGGGGAGCATGAACATGGCTGGCACAGAGCAGACTGAGCCTGCAGCCCAGGCCAGGAGCACCCTCGGGGTTTCACTGCTGCCCATGCTGAGATAAGGCAGTCTCAGGAACCCCAGCTCTCCGTGACCTTCTGAACAAGAGTCAGTGTGAGCGAGAGAACAGTTAAGTTCTCCCCACTTCTTTTCTCTCTTTTAACCAGTTGCTCTCAAAAAATTCTGAATCTCCTGTAGTTTACAATTACAGACTACAGTTGCTTCAAGTCACTCCTTTGGGTAAAAATCACCAAGTGCTGAAGTTGATTGCCTCACACCCAACCTCATGGTTATGTAATCTGCTTCAGTCACAAGAAGCAGTTCCACTTAAAATACATTTTAAAAGTAAACTAAACCATTTGACTCACTGCTATGCTTCAAGCACAACAAGAAAGGTGGGTAACTGAGCAGAATGACCAGGAAGACAAGGAAGGCAGCTACTGTTTTCTACTGCACCACTGGATCCAGAAGATGGACAGCAGTTAAGAGGAAAAGATATGCATGTCAGGACCATTTTATTTAATACATAAGGTCATTCTAATTTCAAAATCTTCAGTCTGCTCATACAGTACACTGTTCACACAGTAACATTTCAAAAACTTTCTGGTGATAGCTGGCCTCAGCAGACGACTACTAGGAGCAGTTACACGTAGCTGTTCAAAACCAGTGTTTTTCCAATAGAAATACAAATGCATGTAGAGAATAGCAGCATCTACATTAACAGCTCTGTTTTTTGTAGCTAGAAAACAAATCTGAATGCTTCTCCAGTTTTTGCATCAAGGAAGTCTAACCAGCGCTACCAATGTCAGAGTGAATGATAATAAGTAACTAATAAAAAGGCTTCCATTCACTTTGAAAATGAATGCGTAGAAGTTCCACCCTGACAGTCCTCTGCCCCACTGAAAGGAGGAGTTCAAAGTAAACAAGTTTTCAACAAAACTCCTGTCACCATACATACCTGTCACATTGATCTCTGCGTACATGAAAGCCTGAAACAGAAATGGGCTTTGTTAATAAACACCTTGCACTTGTACACAAACAGTAATACATATGTTAAACAGCCTGCGGGATAAAATACAGAAATATATCAACATGAATATATTGACATTAAAAATAAATTAATGTTGTACATAAGCTTAATGACCTCCGAGAGAGCATGTTGTCACCTGCCAGGTTATTAGAGAGTATTCAGAGAACAGCTCCCTGACTGACGTGGATAGTTTTGCTAGCTAGGTGAGACCACTCTTGCCAGTTTTCTGCCATGATCAAACTAAGCTTATCAGTTCCAAGTAATTATCTGTTCCAATTAACAATACAGCATTTTATGGAAAATTAACCATTGCCAATTACTTGAAGAAGCCAGGTTACAAACTCTTGGAACTCAGGAGATGCAGCTGAAGAGCAGTACGGATATTCAGGCTCTATTATCCTTCCAAGCTGAACTGTACTCTCAGAAAATTACAGTTGCAACTACAGTTCTCTTAGCTTGCAAGTTTACACTTAGTGAGAAAACCGTAAGCGTACTACAGTTTATAGAATCTACCTGGCTGTGCGGGCCATTTGAGATTCACTTGTGCTGTATGCAGAGAGAGGAACCACATTTAAACACCTTTTAAGAGAGGTGGCTGCAACTGTGACTGTCAAAGGCATGTTTGTCTATACAAAGTATAGACAATTTTTAGAAGCTTGAATGCAAGACGTGCAGGCAATATGCAGACTAAATAAGACACTCCTCATTTTCAAACACAGTCAAGAGGTTTCTTGCCTCGTGATTTTTCCTTCTCCTTTTAATGGCTACTGCAGCCTTCCTTAATTGCAAAAATCAATTTGCTGTCAGTTTTCAAAATGAAATGAGGCCTCATACAATAAGGTTTTAGGACACAGCCAGTGGTTGATGACTAGCAATATAAAACAATTTATTTTGCTGATGTGGGTTGGATTTAATTGGGATCTCACCTCTTTAGACCGTTGGAGAATGACAAATATGATAAAGTCAGCTTTGGGAGAAAGCTCTGAGCGTTCAGCAGCACTTTGCCTGTTTATATCCACGTACACCTAACAAAGTTATTACAAATCAGCACAGTGATGGGTTTCAGAAATAGACCCAAAGTTATTAATTTTCTTTCAGGAATGGTGAATTGCGGGGCAAGCACTGCTGAACTGTTCAAAGCTTAGTACTGTTCCATCATGTAAACGCAGTGTACAAAGTCATTATCACCTGCGCAGCCATTCTAAATACTGCCTAGGAAGGCTGGCAACTGACTTCCATGACATTACACAACCTTCTGTATAACAGCAGTGAGAAACTATTATGACAGGAAGAAAAGGTTTACTTTTTTTTAAAAGGAGCAAAAGGGTAAAACAAACATTAAGGATTATACCAGACTTCATGCCACTGGAAGAATTGGAAGCAGCAGCTGCAGAGGCAGAAGAATGTACTTCTGATGCAGTACAGCTGGGTACGGGATATTCCAAGTGTGAGCCTTCCTTATCACCATCTGTAACATTCTCAAAAATCATGCCCCTCAAATACCATTCTGATTCCGTGAAAAAAGAATAAATATAGTAATTAGTGCAGACCAATGATAAAAACCCCACAAGGCAAAAGCCGTGACTCCTATCTATTTGTGGCATATTTAGTTTATCTGCCAAATCTAGAACACCCTGAACACAGAGCGGTTGTGCCTCCCTATGAAAAGGGCACTGCCAGAGCGGTGATGTATGTACCCGTCCTGTACACGTGAACAAAAAGACTGAACTGTGAGTTGCTCAGTGTGAGGCTAGTGAACATCTTAAGTATTGTCTCATTAAAAAATACAGATAAAGGCATGATTTGATTCTACCACTTGGCTTTGCACTAATTTTGTAAGTAAGTTAGACTGTGTTTATGTATGGGTGTAAAATGACCCTGAAAGAACCTACTCCCAGCATGGTCCTTCTTGGCACAGTCCAGTAGCTACAAGTAAACAGGTAGTACACAGTCCACTGTTCTATAAACAATCAATTATTCAATACATCAGCTCTAACAAACAGTTAAGCTGACATAAATTTTTATTAAAATCAGCAGATATTACAGCTAAATACCCACCAAAGATGCATGAGAAACGTTTCTTCATAGATGCAGAGAAAACTGAGGACAAATTTCATATCCTTGTCTATCAGCAAACAAAGCACTCATACACACCATGTTTTGATTTTATGATACAACAAAAATAGGTGCTATCATCTTTAAAATCCTATGACCAATTCCTGCATTATGGTTGTGGAAAAGATCAAAGCATGTAGATATTTTCAAATGCATTTCTCTTGATGCAGTACGCATAATATTCAGATTTCCCATCTTTGATTTTGTTTCTCTCTCCTATTTTTGATGCATATTTCAATGACACCTTTTGGGATTGCATTAAACTTCAGCAGTAATTAAAAGTTACTCAAGTTTCATATTCAGTTGCAAGTTTATCCTCCTTCTATTATCTGAACACATACCATCATCAATGATTCCAGCACCTTCAGAGAACAAAGGACGAGCGCCAAGGTCTGAATTGGCAGCCACTTCAAAATCTTCTATTAGTTTCATTAGCTATAAATGAAACCCAAAAACTAAGTAATGCTGCATTCTTCAAGATGGTTCTGAGAATGACACCGCAGATATTCATGCAAAGTTTGCTTTAAATACATTTTTTTCCTTGGACTCTTATAAACATTTTAATGGAGTATCCTGATTCAGAGGAAAGAAGATAGTTCAGGAATAAAAGGAACTCACGCAGACTCCTTTCATCTAAAGAGTTCAATCTTCCACACACTTACTCTGAGAAAAATGAGGATGAACTGAACTATTCTTGTGAACACTTAGTCCTACTGATCACATTATTTTTGTTTTAAAAATACCTGAAATTTTCCAATATATCTTATCTAAAACCCACAGAAATAAAAGTATTTCCATATTCTTCATAAGTCAGTAGTTTCCTGGAGTTTAAAATTTCAAGTGAAAGTGAAAACTAAAACTGACTAACCTAGATAGAGAAATTTCACTGAATATTATTCTTAGGAAGAACAGGCCTCAAAACTGATTTCTAATACACAACAAACTGTTCTAGAGGGAAGGACCAACTGGTGTACACTGAAGGGAGGACAAAAATGAAAATGGGTTTATCTTCAGCATTTGGCTGGATATCCAGAAGAAGTTTTAAAACCGAAATGCAGTGAAATGCTGAAACAAAGAAAGGATGCGTGAAGATTTTTTTCACTATGAGCTTTTAGAAATCTGTCTAGATAATCACCTTGATGAAAGACACAAGTGGTTAAACAATCCACCTTAGTGTCAGAACTGTGTGTGACACAATGAGCACCTTACATTTCTGTGCATGTATGAAAAGACAGGCAAAGGACACTATTAGTTTGAATGATTATACGAAAAGTAGACGCTGTGGAATTACACAGAATGCTGCAGAAGTCATTCTGTGTTAAGCCGGCTCTACAGAACTGGAAATGAACTTAGTTTTCCTGATGTGCAAAGGAGAAGACATTTTTTTTTTACCAGCTGGGTAAAATCAGTATCTACTGGCTCAGTCTCACATCAGTCACTCCAGCTTGCTCTAAACTTCAGGAGATAGCCTAAATAATGTGAAGAAGTAATTGCCAACATTCCCAATTTCACATACATATGAAGTCAGCCACACCTGAAGTTTTAGGCAAATTAAACTAGATACAGAATTAAGAGCTCAGTCTGTTGAAAATTTTTAAATTTTTATCATTATCTCTGTCATGACCTTTAAAATAGTAATACTTGATTTATATATAAGATCACCTGAACGCACTATGTCCAAAATGCATTTAATTTACTTCTATATTTAAAATCATGAAGACATTAAAAACATAAATATTTTATGAAAGAAATAGGAACAGCTTCAGAAATCGTCACATAGTATAGGGCAGAGGCACAACTGCAGAAATCTTTGCCAAAAAGGTTTCCTGCTCAGCCTGAATTGTTGTGCTCTTCCATTTACCTAGTTACTGAGAAATTGAGTATATTCTGTCCATTCACTAAAATCATCACCACCTTGGACAGCGTTTAGCCCACTGTAACCACGTTAGCCAAGAATGCAGCACTAAATGTGACAGAAATGTGTATTATTCTCAATCTCTCTCAACTCACTCTTAGCAGATTAGAAGACATTGTTCCAAAATGTAAACTTTTTCTTTGGCCGAAAGAAGTTACAAAACAAAAGGTGAGACACAACAGCTGGCCGTCAGAACTCACCACTCTGATATTTCTGAAATCCTCCTCCATATTTTCTGATATATTCTGTAGTGCCTGTAGTTGCATATCCATCTCCTGCTGCTTTGTGGAAAAGTATTCTTTGCCAATGAGTTTGGCTGGAAGCCCTGAAGAAGGCAAAGTTCTGCCATCTTCATGTACTGTGTTCCAAGTCACATGATCTCCAGCAAAATCTGACTTCTTATCTTCCTCTTGCACTTGGCTTGATACATTCTTCAGATGATCCTCTTGAAATAAAAAGCGAAGAGTGCACCAATGTCACTGAATAAACTGCAGATGTTTAAGTACCACAAGTAATTAGCAGAGTTGTGCATACTGAATAGTACATTTTAGGAGGCAGGAATCATCAGAAATGAAGAAATTTGTGATGTATAAGACTAAAAAAGCAGTAGGTGAGCTTGGGAAAGGCTGCAGGCTTTCCGTGTGATGCAAGAGTATTACAACAGAAGTGTGCAGTTTTTTTTTCTGATTTGAAAACGAAATGGTTTACCTTTCTTCTGAAGCATCTCAGGTGGAACCGCATTTGTAACAGAAGCTGCCACGTGATTAAGTTTTGCAGGAGATAGAATTTCAAACTTCTCATTTTGCTGTGCAGTATCTGTCTCTTCTGCAGACTCAGGTATCATGGGCAAATTGTTAAGGACATCACTGTCTTCAATGTCAGTCACACTGATAAATTTATGTTCACTCTAAACAACAATAAGATAATCAAGTTTTGAATATATGTCATTTGCATACATTGTTTACGGTACCTTATTAACCATTTTCTATGTTTACCTCTTACCACTTTGTGTTGAAAGGCTTTTTGTTTTGGGGACAAAATAACTACCATCTTCCCTACGGTATTACAGAACCAACTGCCTCATCCAGATAAAAAGAACCCCAATTAATGAGCTATGACAAACAGTATACTTAAAATGTATTTTTAATCATATGTACATTAGACCACTAACCAGATCTGGTGCATCTGACAGAAAGGGTGGTAAAGGTCTCTCATTAACTTCAGTGGGGAATCTCAGGTTTAAATACATCTCTGGAGGTAGTATCTCAGGGGCACTAGATGATTCTGCGAGAAAAGAATAATAGTATTATATTTACAGTAAAAAACTTCAGACAAACTATTTGGAAACATGTCTGCATTCTCTAAATATAGACAGCATAGCTTAATGGGTTTCTTACATGTTTGCTTTAACAATAAATTACTAAATCATTTTTCATTTTGATGATAAATTAGCAGAAAAATACCCCAAAAATGACAATCAAAGCAACATGCTGCAGTCTAAACTGCAATTCTCTCCTGAGTAGGTTAAAAAAAATTAAAACGCGCAACTTATCTAAATAAATGATACTACTTGGCTAGAAAGACCTCTAACAAACTAATTACAAAGAAGTCATGTGATGTAGTAAAATAATCTTCCATATGGAACAACACTGTCGAATTTTAAAAGAAAGGAAAAATTGGTAAGCTGACTTACTACCATAGGGAAAATTCTTAGGGACTGAATTCTATATAGTACTGCTTATCAAGGATTTACAAAATGGGGGGAGAAAACCCAAACCAAAATAAATCTTCTTTAGCTCAAAATGAAAGCTGCCTTCTGGTTTTGGTTGTGCAAGCTGACCATAAAGATAATTGACAGGGAGCGCTGTTACTTGGCATATAGCTATTATGCAACTTAGCAGATGCATGGGAACAACTGTATAATTAGCTGAACTACTACAGCTCAATTTCATGTGGATCCACGATCTGTCTTAGCCCACTAGTCAGTCCATTTGATCTACATAACACAAACTCCACAAGATTAAGCTGCACTAAAACGAAGCTAAAATCAACAGATGTACCTCCTCATACGTGAATAAAAAAGCCTAGGTACACTGCATCACGAAAAATTCCAGTCAAAATTTTCATAAACAGTGTTTCAGTTACTTCACATTTGGTTTCAAAAAGTCAGATAAATTTATCTACATCCTGCATTAAGCTACCCACCTCATGTACAAAAAAAAATGTTAGAATTGTAATATTTTTATAGACTTCCCAAACAACAAATGGAGAAAGACTGAAGCCACACCTGACACAGGGACAGATCTGACTGACTCATTTTCTTGAACTTCAGAAACCTCATTTCCAGCACTGACTCCAACATCCTGATATGATTTGAGTACTTGAGAGGACAAAAAACAAAACCAAAATGCATTAATTTAAGGAAAATAAAGACACTGATGGCATTATCTGAATGCACACTTCTGATTCCCAGCTCACAATCAATGAAAAGTTGAGAGGGGAAGAGGCAGGGCAATAATTTCAGTTACACATGAAGAATAGTCTAAAATGCATTTAGATAAAATCAAGCTAAGTTAAAAACAGCTTTCAGGAAAAGTCACAGCGGAACTGACTTAGAGAAAGCATGTGGAGAATCTTACATAATTGCATCAGTAATATTTTTATTTTTAACCATTTAAACTAATATTTTGTAATTTATATTCCAATACCTTCTGGTTTAATATTTTTTGAAACAAAAAGTTACGGCACAAAAAACTGTTTTCCCTTTAAAAACCTCCACCATTTTGAAAAGCGAGCAAATATCCCAACTAATAGAAAGTAATACCAGAATAGTTGGTTTCTGTAGGTCACACAGCTAGCACTTACCTTGGTGAGTATTTGTACTTGCATCTTGAGTTTCTGCTGTTTTTTTTCCTGTAGAAGCCATGTAATGTAGATCTGCTGAAGTCGTAACAGCTTCCCCCATTGTGTCTAAAATGTGATAATACACAATTGGTGTCTACAAATGATGCAAAAATTAGAAATCTGCAAAAACAATGGTATTAACTCAAAAATAAGAGCTCCAACAGATTTTTCTTGCATTTCTGACAGATAATTTTAACTCTTCTCTAAGCATACTTCATGAATGATTACAAGAAAACTTTGTACTACCTGTCTTATGTGACTATGCGACTGTACTGAAACTTACATTACAATGTTACATTGGATTAAAATTAAGGCTCAGTCTAGACATGAAGTTTTAAAATTAAATATTTTAGTATGCTGTACAATAACAATTTGTTTCATATTTTAGAAAGGGAGAAACATTTATGACATGTATATCTCTATTTCTTTATTATTATTTCTACAGAGCTTTGCAAGCCAGTTTTCCTCTAAGGCCAGATTTCAGAGAATGGACTGCATTTTGTCCTCCAATAGGACTAAATATCGTGCTCAGTTAATATATCAGAAAGTAAGTTTTTCTATGGGCACAGTCTCCATTTTGCAAGCTAGAAACATTGTAGACATTCCATTTCTTTTAAAAGCCTTACATTTCATGTAATTAGAATATGCAGGCAAATATAACTGGAATAATACCTTTTATAAACAAATTGATTTAGAATTTGAAAGCATTATTTACAGCATTCTTCTGATGAATCACAGGAACAGAAATCACTGTGAACCATAGTTTCTGAAATTCACTCAACATACTGTTATTATTTTGTTAAGTTCATTGTTTATAAACATAAATACAAGCTTATAGCTTCTTTTTAAGAGGACTTAAACCACTTCCATAATTTTTCCAGGAGAATTACTTAGAGTTTATGGATAACTCAGAACTTAAATTTACCTGCATCTCTCTCCACACCAATCTCCTAAAAACTGACTATCCCAAAAAAAGACTGAGTATCTGTTGTACATCCTGAAAGCTTTTCCTAATTTTCTGGCTAAATACCCCATAAGCCACGATGCTGTATTGCCCACAGACTACGCAATGTGAGTTTTTAACATCTTAGTGACTCTATTCGATTTCAGAAGAGAACTCTAAACCTCTGTTCCTTTATTGATTTTATTCAAGCACTCAAAGCATTAAAAAGACTTGTACTTGCCCAGTGAAATGAAAAAACCATCCTTAACGTAAGATGTAGATTTTGCTTGTTGATCCTAATATAAGGAGAAAAAGAATTATCTTAACAAATATTCCAATGGCAATTAAAGGCTTTGCTGATGTTGGTAACTTTCCAATGTACCTCCTTTGAGTAATGATTTGGAAAAAGAAATAAAAAATCGAAATGTACTTTTCTTAGCCCCATTTTTAATTCCCTGATCCATTCTAAGTTAGTGGAATTACTGAGTAGACAACATTTTTTCTCATACTGGGAAAAAATTTTTGCTGGGCTGATCTGAAATAACAGAAATTCTTCATTCTTCTTCAAGCATATGCTGTATCTGCTGTACCGTAACTAACATTTCCCAGATCTGGCGAGGATCTCCAGCTATAGTGCTGGACTGGGAAGTCGCAAAGAAGGTATGGTATGTACCAAAACCAGAGGCTGCTGCTCTGGGTAGTGATCTAGCTTTAAATCTGCTAGTGTTCTACCTTGATATCTAGTACTTGCAAGGATAACCTCCAAGTGTTAAAATACGTTAAAAGATGTTAAAAGATACCAAAAAGGCGTAGGCATACGAACAGCAGAAGTGCATAAATCAAAATACAGCCTGACAAAGACTTTCTCTTCTCAGTTTCTTGGCTGAGACAGAACTGAGACCTTGTGCTCCCCATCCTCACTGCTGTCTTCATCTAGCCTCATGTGAAAAGAGTAATGCTTGGGTAATTCCTCCTAGTATCACTGGTAGGCTAAACATACTTAGATACTTTTTTTTTTTTTTAAGCAATATCCTATCAAAACAGACAAGTTCATGTCCCAGGAAAAACAAAAGCAACCATGGAATACTTTGTAAAAATAAATCTCTTGTTTACAGGAAATGCAAGAATATGAATGAAAGATACATACTACTTCTAGGGTAGAGCCTGGAAGAGAATTACATAATTGTTTGATTTTACAGTTTCCTGCTTCTTTCTTTCCTGTTAATACTTGAATGGGAAAAGGCAAAGAAAAAACCCATTTTCTATACCCCAGTCCCTGATTCAACAGCCACCGCTGTATCACTAATCCTGATGATGGAGTCATCTGGGCGGAAGGACACAGTTGGTTTCTTCTTTTCCTCCTTCTCTTTCATTTCTTTCTTATCACGCCTCTTTTGTCTGTCAACATATTAATTACAAATAAAAAAAAAAAAGTAACTGCACTGAAATAAAAATACCTATCATTGTTTTCTAATAAATTAATAAATATAATCTGAAATAAAGGTAGAAAAGACAAATGCAACTGCTGCGTACAGATCAGTTCAATGCTCTACTTTTGCCTACTAGGTATCTACATTAAATTGTCATGGAACTCGTAAAAATATTTAACAATCACACAAAAAGCTGTTAGTTGTCAAATAATATTTACATCAAATATTACAAACTGCATAACATTCCATATCTGTATTTTGTGTATAATAAAATAATCATTATTACACAAGATGCTTGTAAGGCACCTGTAAGAAACGTTCCAGCAAGAAACTACCTTCTGTTGTCATTGAAATTTTCTGTCAATTTTACTAAAAAGTTGCAAATATTCTTCAAGCATTTCAGCTGATAATATCAAAACTGGTATTTAAAAATTCAGTTGCAGTTACTTATGTATCAAGCTTTTCACCTTAAGAGCGAAAAACTCATCTGTGTTTCCAACTGCCAGAGTTAAAAGCACTCTAATTGGAAGCAAGTGTTCTGTTCTAGATGTAGTGATGCTGTTAACTGTTCCATGGACGACACAGATCTGAGAAATGTCAGGAATCCATCAACATTGTATGAGAATTGAACAAAGACATGCATGCTGCTTAAACAAACTGTTTTAACTGCTTGTGCATCCAATTAGCAAAGAATAAATCAAATTTCAAAAGTAATGAATAACATACCTAACGAAATAAAATATCCCTTAGCAGGAATTTTGCTTATCAATGGATTCAAACACAGAGCCTGTATCTTGAGTCACATTGAAGGAATTTTACCCTTTCCTTCTTGAAGATTACTGCTAACAGCAACAATATGCCTGCAGACAGTTGCCTATCAAGATTCACAGTGTAAGGAGCCAAGCATTTAATTTACAGTATACAGAAAACAGCCAGATGACAAGACTTTAAACTACAGATACCAATTTCACTGTTCTTCCTATCAGCCCAGTAACAGCAACAATCCCTTCACGACCTAATACTATAGGTCTCCTGCTGGATCTTTACTAGTATTTGTTATTTTATTCTCCTCCAAGAGACCTACATCCAGCCTCACTTTACTTGGAACCCGAGGTTTCAAAGCTAGAAGGTACAGGTTTACCAGTAAGTTTTTCAAAATGAAAAGCCACTTTTAAAAGTTTGGCTTGCCTTTTTCTATTATTCTGCACATTTTTTAGTTCAAATGGTTCAACATCAGTTTTAAGTAACTGGATAGGTTCAGTTAGGTCTTGTCCACAGGAAGTACTGGGCACAGTATGATGCTGGTGGCGTTGCTCAAATGCAATGAGGTCTTGAAGTGCAATGAGTTTTGGTGCCTGAAAGTGTTCAGAGAGAGAAAGAAGCAAAAATGAAACAATGACAGAGGAGGCAGCAGAGGAGCCACAGTCAAACTGGACAAAAAAAAGCAAGTTCAGTTTGGATTCCAGTTTGGATCTCAGTTATACAAACACAACTCCTGTAGCAATTCGTAGAGTAAATGAAAATGTAATGTTAACAGCAACAGTCCTGAATCTCAGCTATATATACAGGTGTAAACTATTTTCTAAAATTAAACTAAAAGATATGAGCTTTCTCCACATAATCTATTTCACCAATATTTGCATTTCTAATGATGCAGTTGAGGATGAAGGTAGGAGCCATGCAATGTAGACAAGGACTGAAGAAGCACCTTTCAAGGAAAAACATTTCCCTTTTCAACTGGAATGTGCAAGCATATGAGAGTCTATCAGAACAACATTTTTCAAAACATCGTGATCTCAGTATCTAGAAGATAACATTTTCTTACCAAGCCTTTTAGCATTCCATTTCTAACTTTAACAAAAGGTGATTTCTTACTTTCTTTGTATTTCTGTAAATAATTCTTCTTAAATTTCTGCAAAAATAGAATTATTTTTACTATATAAATATCATTCAGTATTTTAGATAGTACGTTCCTTGCATTCATTACTAATGTGCTGAATGCTGATGAACTATGGAATATGCCTCATACTGACATGCCAATAAGAAGGTACCTTACAGTTCTAGATCTCTTCTGGTAGCTGTGTTGAACACTTCCAAATTCCATAGTCTGGAAACATTGTTTCTGATGAATAAGAAACCATGAAACAGAAAAGCCCCTAGAACTTAGGAAAATACATTCTTAAAATCCAGTACCTTCTTTTTCTGAGGTAAGCTAGCATGGAGAAGTGATATTCCTGTGTTCTGTAGTGTTTCTCTGCAGTCGGTTTCCTTTGTGGCAGGTTTAACAGGTATTAAAGTTGCAGTGATTGGCTGTCTTACATTCAGTGGAAGCCCAGGTACTGGGTCAAGTTGCAACAGTGGGACACCAGCAGTGTTCTGAGTGACCAGTGCTTTCTCCACATTCACATCTGTGGAGAACTGCTGACGAGGTGAAACTTCTTGCTCTCCTTCATACTGATCTAGATTCAGGTGTTTGGGAGGTCCCTTATGCACAGTTTGTGCCCATCTTTTCTCTTCCTCATGCATTTGTCTTGGTATCTCAGGGTCGTACCGACTTGTGTTCAAATCATCTTTTGACTTACTCTTTCTTGGTGTGTATAATGACTGATGGTTCCAAAAAGAAGCTGATGAACTCCAAGCTACTCGTGGTACTAGAGGTGGTCTAGCTGATGACATTTCTACTGGATGTAAAAATGCTGGTTTGAAATGATAACTTGATTCAAGCTTAAGCAAAGGAAATCCATTTGAGTAATTAATTTTTTTTTCAATAGGGATAAGCTTTGGTGTCTTCTGGATGTCGAAGGAAGGAGACAGGAGATGCAGTGGTTTAGCAGATGCCAAAGAATGCACATCTTGAGAGAGTGGCATAAATCCTGTTTCTTTGCTGTGGCTTTCTAATGGGCTTACAGAAACATTCACATCCAGGTGATTCTAGATCAGAAACAAAATAACATTTACAAGTACCTTGAAACAGCAACCATGCACCAAATATTCACAAAAACGGTACAAATTTTTTTATGGAGCAGTCTCCATAAACAACACTTCGATATACCTACTTTTCTATGGCCATTGATGCTTTCATCTCTTAAACTATTACTTGGTTGAAAATCAGAGCTCTTTTGACCAAGTTTTTCTTTAACTTCCTGAGTGGGCTGTAGCATTTTCAGAGAGCCATTGCCTTCAGCAGTGTGTGCAGGCTGGCTTCCTTCCAGGCGAACGGACTGATGCTGTTGCAACATTTGTGGCACATTTGGCATGTTGGCAAAGGACGACTGCACTATTTGCATCAAGCTCATGAAGTTGATTTGCTGTAGCTGGATACACACACCCAAAGTTAACACTATAAAACTTGAACAGGAATCTTAGCAAAAATTCTGTGTCTAGGCTATGTCATAAATGTTCAATATCCTATTAATATAGGTGACAAAATAAACAATGTCCGAAGTTTCAATAATGATTCAGTTGTATGACTGTTTATTGTCCTGGACTTTATTTTAAGATACTTTAAATACCCGCCACAGACAGGTTATGCTAAAGAAAGACAAATTCCTTCACTTTTTCTGTGAAGTTTGAGTAAATGTACGGTCACATAAAATTGTCTCAATGTACTAATAAAATTAAATCCTATTACAGTTGCAAAGTTATTAGAGCTTCTGAATTTTCTTGTAATCTATACTACTAGAACACACTGAATTATACGAACTAAAACATACTCAAACTTTTATTATTATACTACCCATTTTCTTGAGTCAAAAGCAAGAGTTAAGTCTAAAATAAGTTTTGACATTAATATATATGGCACTGGAAATCCTTCAAAAACAACCACACACAAAATACCTTTCAAACAGTAACTATCTCCGTTGTTTTAAGTAACAGTTTGGATTGTGGACACTATTTTCAATAATAAGATTATCTCACCTGAACTAACTTAAACATTTCATCTTGGAGCATCTGCCTGACAGTTTCTGATGTGTTTAGCTTCTCTTCCATAGGGACTTCTTCCTTGGCTTCTTGCTCCTTTGCAGAAATGGAAGTACTGGAGGCAACACTTGACATATCTGACACAACAGTCTGAGAAGGCTGATGACCATCACTTGGAGAAATTTTTGTATTGCTTAAGAAGGAGAAGAACGAAACTATAAAAAACATTCATAGTTCGAAACACTTATACGAATTTGTCTTAAATCAATCCAGAAAAAGGTACTTCATTTTTCTATGGTACAATTAATTTGTAAGAATAATCTAATAATTAAAACTGCACAATTTTCAATGGAGACTATGTATGACATCTTTTCCTAACACTTCCTAACACACTGAATGAAAACAGTAGTAAAGATGTAAATTCTATCTGATTTTTTAATCACAGGGTATCTGAAGTGTTACCTTCACTAGAGATACAGGCAGAAAGCAACTACTGGTCAGAAAGAGGGCTTTGTTTGTCATAAACAAAACAGATGATGAAAAATTAAGAAGGACATTATTAGCTGAAATAAGAGAGCTGGTGGATTAACTTTCATTTAAGTAATTAAATATGCCTTTGAATATTTGAAATTAAAAATCAACAACAAAATTTAAAATCACAAAGGAATTAAAATAACAAGTACTAGATGACACAATATGTTTAATTTTCTCACGGAGATATTTAGATCTTTTAGTAGGTTAAGACTATTAAGTAGATGAGGTCCTTCAATGAAGAAAAGACGGTTAGGATTTACATTGACTTATAAAGAAACTAAAGGATTTTTACCTACATCAACAGAAATTGACCCAAAAGACATTTCTGTATTTAAGAAAAATGCTTACTTTGTAACAGATACAAGCTACCTTTGGAGGATTTTTCACAACTGAACAAGATAGTCTCCAAACATGTGAAGAAATATTAGCCATTGCTTTATGCTTCTGAGTAAGATTTTGGATATGTAAGTGTGTGAAGGGGCACAGGAAACCTTTTGGAAGACAATTAAAACATGTAACCACAGCCTTCAACCCCAAAAGTTTGAAAAAAGTTTTTTTAAAAAAGCTGGCATGAGAAACTCAAGAAGGAATTGAGATTAGAGACACATGAAAATAGAATTCAAAGAGATTCGTAGTTCAGATCTGCCTCTAAACTGAAAAAACTCATAGAGGACTTTTCGAGAAGTGAAAGCCTGAGATTGACTGCTGACCCCTTTTCTCAATTCCAACTTTCTCCCTGTTTATAGAAATACTATGTGTATATTTATTTGTATCTAGCAGTTGCTGTAGGGCATATACTTTTCAATAATTTTATAAAAATAAGAATACAAGGGTATACTTTTACTGTTTAGGTGTTTTATATAACAATATATGTTCTCTAGTAATCTTACGTAATTACAGTGATTCTGTCTGAAACCAGAAAACCAAAGTATCACTTCTTTTGAAATCTGGGAGCTCTGAATTAACATGTTTGATTCATGTGATATTCTGGACAACACACAAGACTATATGATCCTCAAGGATTACAGTACAAAAAAGTTTCAGGAAAAGCTACTTAGTACTACAGTTCACAGATACCATGTCCTATATCTGCAAATATTTTGTAATCAAATCTACACATCATGTTACTTTAGACGGATATTTAATTGGGATAGTCTGTCTTTCATTATATAAAACATTACAGGATTATCTT
This sequence comes from Buceros rhinoceros silvestris, assembly GCF_000710305.1. Classification (NCBI taxonomy): domain Eukaryota; kingdom Metazoa; phylum Chordata; class Aves; order Bucerotiformes; family Bucerotidae; genus Buceros; species Buceros rhinoceros. Next base: position 2,325 of record NW_010413150.1, on the reverse strand, counting down.
ACGTGGGAATTTCTGCATCTTGTTCTAAGGAGAATGAGTGAGAAATAGTGCTAGCAACAGCCTCAGGAATGCTATAAAGAAAGAAAAAATGAGTATTGTAAATACTACAATAATTGTTACGCTGTTTATTTTCATTTTATAGACATTTGCATCCATGTGTAAATGTCCTGATAGAGCTATGCAGATCTGCATTGCTTCTATTACTGCATTACACTGCAATTTGAGCTGGCAAATATTGACATTTGTGCCTTGTCTCCCTAGCAATCAGCAACTGACTCAAACATATGCACTGAAAAGGTTCTGGCTATTAAATAGCAGGCAAAAAAGATCTTGATCTGAGTTGACAAAAGAAGAGGAAATCCAATTTCAGCAACCCTGTTAATATCATTACAATCTGCATTCATCAAAAAGAAAAGAGACTATCATTAGGAAATCCTTGAGGGGCATCTTATGTGCAGTTATTTTTGTTTCTTTCAAAACAAAAATCAGTTTAAATTAGTAGAGGATTCCTTCTAAAATTAGGCCATTTAAAAGTTTTACACAAACTTTATATGTACACAGGAGTATATATTTATATGTGATCACAATCATATACCAGAGGAAAAGGTTTCATTACCACAAATTTGTTAAGTTCAAGAAGAAAGCTAACTGAATCAATAAAAACAGGCTGATACTTTACTGTCATCAAAACAAATGAAAAAAATCTCTGAAGACCAAGATTTGTCACGGTAAACATAATGAACACTGTGTTTACAGAATATAGAGTTTCTTTCCTCAAAAAACTTCAGAGAAACCAAACTCAGCAGTAATCTATTCAAACAGATGATGTGACAATGAGGTTTATGGACTGTTTCTATAATTTTCTATATGTTATATTATAAATTGAAAGATATTTTAAAACATAAAATTTAAAAAATATTGAAGTGAATTTCTTAACTTGTATAATATCTCTCTCCCTCTTTCAAGATCTAAGAAGCTTATTGCCCACATGCTTCTTTATGTCACCTTTTGCCTCCTAGACACCAATCTCTCTCTCTCTTCCTCGCTGTGTATTGAAATAGCTGTTAAAATTACCTTCACCTGTATTTAGCCTGTATGCTGCTCCTATTCCAGGTCTGGAGCGTATCTGAAAGGCTTTCCAGTTAGTATCTATCCTTTTCACAGACACAAAATACACCTTCCAGCAAACCACACCTCTTCTATTTGATCATTACTAAAATAATCACTCATCCACCCAGCACTCTGTATGTGTTGAATGCCTGGACACATGAAATAGAAGATGACTGAAATTTTGTTTCAAATTATGAGTTTGTTGCTATAACCAACAGCAAGAACCCATTGTGACTTCAGTGGCTACTATAAATCTGAAGTAGTTTTGTTGATTAAGTTAAAAGAGAAACTATACAACAACAAAAAATCCTCTTACGCTTTCTGTTCAGCATTTCCTTCCTTTCTTTTTTCCACCTTTTGATCTTCCTGTGGACTATCTACATCTGAGACCTGCTGGAATATAAAAAGATGCATCTGAACTTGTAAATTTTTATATGCCCCTTCTGCTTCAGTAAAGTATTATTTCATTAGCCTAAGGCAAACATACTTTTGATTAATAAGCCACTTGAAAAACCTGACTGAAAAATGAGCAAAATTACATACTTATCTGAGGACAGCAATAAGGAGATATCCTACTGATTCTTTAAAGTCATTATTATGAGTTTTGCTTTTCAAATTAACATAAATAGAGTATCCTAAAAATATACTGTCCTAATCTCACACCTCATAAGATGAAAATGTGGAAACAACCGTATTACACACAAACTACCTACAAACCAAGAAACTGAAACAAGTGCAGGATTTTACACATGCCACATATTCAGGATAGTAAAATGCACCATTGAATTGAAGACCACAACACTTTTATTGTTTCTAATCCCACTAACAGCACTAAATCGAGAGTACTACAGACAAGTGTACTGATGGCATTGTAATTCACTTTTCAGCACAACAACCCTTCTTAGCCAGTTTCAAAGAAAGGAGATGAACAACCAAACATGATGTATGAAAAAAACAAGGACCACTTCCAGATGCAGGGTGAGTTTTCAGACAGGAGCGAAGTAAACATCTTTATGTATTTAACTGAAAAATAAGCAAGCATACAAACAAATGGCAGAGTCTTTACTTAATCACCTCGCGACAACTTCAGAGGCAGCACAGATTTTTAAAGAAAAAAAGTCATTAATGCAGCTTTCTAGTATAGAAAATCACACTTAATTTTTATGTAATTTTTATATATATAATTATATATATAGACATCATACATTTAGTTTT
>NW_010413149.1:0-3593 GCF_000710305.1 Buceros rhinoceros silvestris | reverse complement strand
TAGACCGAGGCGTGAATTTCTTCCTTCCCCTGTTAAAATCCTTTCTGTCTCTATCAGGACAGAGGGATTTCGTTAAGGTAAAACGAGGAGCGGGTACCTCGGTCCCTCGACCCTTGACATTGAACTGGAAAAACTGGAAGGAAATGAACCAGCAAGAGCAAAACAAAATAAAAATTTCTTATCATGCTGTTCTCTGGTCTCTCCAAAAACTTCTGTGCACCTACTTCTTATTTAGGCTGTTGGATCTTCCTGGGAATTTATAACATCTGATAGAGGTATTACATCAAGGACAAACAGGCACAGGTTTGTGCTTGCAACAGGTCCAAGCAGTGTTTGCCAGCTGCAAGCACTTGGCTGGTGGTGCTCAGCAGTGCTATTTCCCTTTCTTGCATGGTTGCAGTCTCCCTCTTCTCTCAGAAGCCCCCTGCCAAGTACAATCTACCCGCTCTCCCTGCCAGCTGGTCATAGCTCCCTGCTTCTTCTGTCAGCTTGGCACCAGCTCTGCCTCAAACACCAGGTCAGGGAGGTGTAAACCACATACTTAAGATGTGACGTGGCAAAGAGTTTGGTGGACACCTGCCTTTGAGTAATGCCTCTGCAGAAGCCGAGTCAATGGCATGGATGCTCTCTAAGATGACACAGGAAACTAATGAACAGGGAGAATTGTAGTAATAAAGTCTTGGCTTCCAGCTCCCACTTCATGCAGCTCCAGCATTATACTGGTTCCCTAGTAACAATCTCAGCATTACAGAGCGTACACACACCAGGCAGCTAGGGCAGTTAAAGATCCTGACTGATTTACAGAGGTTTAGCTTCTGCTAAATCAAATCACAATTCTTCCTAGATGCCCATATCAAGTTTTGGATTACTCTCAGATGTTTATGGTCAGATTTTAAACCAAACTTTAAGTGGTCATTATTTTGGCGACATATTTCTATTTCAAATTCACTTGTGTCCTCTGCTTTATTTATATTTGTCTACATTTACTCTATGTAGTTACAGGAGTGAGGCGTCGGATGATTCTGGAGAGTCCCGTGAAACCCTGTGAAAAGAGACTGTGTAAACCACAGGATTACAATTTTCAGTTCTCCTGCATATAGGTCAAAAGACCAGCAGTGTACTCCCAAGAAACAAAGCATGCAAGGAACGTGCAGCTGCACGGGCCTGGAATCTGCACTGGTGCTCTCTGCACGGCTGAATGATCCAGATCTCTATCAGCCTGACCCTACAGCACAGTCTTCATAGACAAGGGGAGCAAAACAAACCCGATACAGATCTGTACCTGTATGTGTTATGTATATACAGTCTCACACATATTTGTATCCGTGTATATGCGTGTGTTTTCATGAGGCATAATTTTCACCTTATCTAACAATTGAATGTACAAAACTAAAACACTTAAAGTAACAAAATCATCATATTATAAAGCCTTATATGTTATTCATGTATTATCGTGAACCATTTGTCCACAACTATACAGCCCTGACAAAAGTGGCAACACACCCATGAGACGGAAGTACATTTTTTCTTACCAAATGACTGGGTAAGAGTTTCTTTGTATATATATTTAATAAATATTGTTTTTAGAATGCTACCCATGCCAGCTCAGCACACGTCACGTACAACATGTGCCTTCTAGTCTGAGCACACTGAAAAATGCTAATATCTCATTTGCTGCTCTGGGAAAATGGATGACAAATGTTAACTGCTAATAAATAGGTGGTATAACTGGATGCATTAGTATCTAGCAAAACTGTAAGAAAGCTTTTATTTTTTCATATTGGAGGAATATGCATCTAGTCTGGCAGTGAACAACGATTTTGTGTACTATTTAAACATCTTCCAAGTAAATATAAAACCTTTGTCTTTTAACAAATATTAACTGTTTTTTAGATGATACTTGGTAATAAATATATTAATGAACTTTTCAATTATTTAATTTTCATGGCATTTTGAAAAGAGGTATGGTGGCAAAAGTTTTTTTTGTAGTAAAAAGCATGAAAATCATTATTTTAGTAAATATAATATTATAATATTAATAAATAACCAAAAATATTAAGGTGTTTTATTCTGCAATAGAAGTAATTTTATTTTTTCAGTGTGTGAAGACTTGTTCTTTTGTTACTAAGAGAACAAAATTTCAACTATTTTATTCAACAAAATGAAGTGTTTCTATTAATTAAAGTAGACGAAACAAAGCCATTTTTTGGCAGCAACACCAAAAAGCGCAGACTAACCCCCTTCCCTTAAATGAATACAGATTTATACAAAACTTTACTTCTGAGATTTGTGACACATTTGAATAGAAAACTCATCAGTTTCTGTCAGCTTTCACAGTAATTTTGTTGTGTTTCTGCCAGATTTGCTAAGTGATTCCTACCCCAAATTTGACCAGCACAGTGTGACTTAAAAGCAGGGTCATATTTGATTCCCATTTATATTCTATTTATTGCTCCACAAAGATTAACAATTTTTCCTTCCAATTTCCCTCTAAGGCAGCATGACCATTTTGGAGACAAAGGGAGAATCCAATTTGCCCAGGATCTCCCAAATCATCTGATGTAAAATCCAGCTCCTCAGTGCAGAAAGCCTCCTCCTTTGTCTCCTCTCACAAATCAGAAATCCTGTGAAGGAATATCCTAAGTAGAAAAAACCTCAGGAGTTGGGTTTTTTCTGCCCTATGAGTATTTCCAAAAGCAAAGGTAAAAGATGAGCTAAACCAAAACAAAAAATAAAACACAAAGCAAAATGAAGAAAAGCAAAGCAAAACAAAATGCCCAGACAACAAAGTCTCTACCAGAAAACACCAGAAACTTGTTATGCAACATCTATGTCACTATGGTGGCACTCGGACATGGTGGCTCTGACCCACACAGCACCCACACCGATCCTGGCACCTGTCCTAAGTAACCCATGGCTCTCACACCAGTTTCTCTTTCCCGTACTCTCCCTCTCTTACTGGGGAAGCTGATCCAAAAGTAGCAACCTCCACATGAACCCTGGTGATACTGCCAAGCTGGATGGTGGCTGAACTGATCCAGAAGGGTATGATTATTCCTCTGTCTGCAATGCAAACATCCTGAGAATTTTAACTGTCTTTCTTATAAAATATCTTACTGGAAGAGACAGCTAAACAAAGTTGTTGATACCATGGCCTGTCCCATGCTATGTGAAATGTAAGAGTGTGGAGTTTCCTCAGTGTATTGTATTTATTTTCCTCAATCAAAAGAGGCATTTTATGGAAAACAGTCTATCCTAAAAAGGTTTCTTGAAAGAGCAACGATCTTTTAAACAGTATTAAAAAGTTTCTATTATTGAATTTTTACAATAATGACAATAATAAAAACATTTTAAACCTGTGCTTTATTTTTCCTATTGTTTTATTGACTCATGATTTTGCACGAACCAAGGACAAAAATGAAAATATTGGCTTATGACAAAGCAATTGATAAACTTTTGCTAAATTATTTTTAAGAACAAACCTTAACTTTCTTACCTCCTAAGCTGGAAGTTCAGCACTGTTCACTAAATGAACAAAGAATAAAAAAACCTCTCAAATTAATATTAATATAATTAATATAAATTTATATTTT
>NW_010413148.1:0-1789 GCF_000710305.1 Buceros rhinoceros silvestris | reverse complement strand
AACACTAACCACGTGGGGACTAACCCCTTTTTATACAATTATAGTGCTTTAAGAGATGTGTGCTGTCTGTGTAACAGAGACACTGTCCAATCACCATGTAGTTAGTTGAGTGGACAAGAGTCTATAAATTGGGATGTAATGTAAACAATAAACGGGTCTCACTACACACCATACTGGCGTATGAGTGATTTGTCTCGCTCCAGCGAAGAGCCTGCCGTGGGTCGCGACACTGGAGGTCTCAAAAAGCCGCTTAGATTGGCATCTGGCAGGGTACAGAGAGCTACAGCGCCCTTGCTCTTGGGATATCTGGTGACCTTGCTGGGTGGGCCTGCTGCATGACTCTGCTCTCTGAGGGGCCAGACTTACTGATCACATAAATTGTTAGAGCATGATCATTACCTGTGAGGCTCAGGATAAAAATGGCCAGAAAAACGCTTATTTGGAGCCCTGTACTTGTGTTTTCTGAGTTTTTACATACAGAAAGTGGGTTAGTGACTAAGGAATAAACTGGAATTTATACTCTTTCTCAAAAGCCTTCTCTCCATCCATTAACAGACTGAAATAAAGAAGATATCAGAGGAAAAATGGAGAGATAAGAGCTATTTTCCCTGGAGTTTAGTTGTTTTCATCGGACTGTAAATAAAACTAGTCATGCAGTGTGGGTGTTTTTCTCTTAGCTTTGGTTGTCTTCTAGGCTGTGACCCCTGCAAATACAGGACCTGACTTGCCCTCCCTTGGAAGCCAAAATCATAACACTACACTTGAGACCACAACTCCCAACATCTTCAGTCTCCCCAAATCCCTATTTTTACGGACAGCACCCCATCCAGCCTGTGATCTCCCTGGCCGTACTGTGGGGAAGAGTATAGAAGACAGAGGTCTCCAAGGAAGAATAGGTAAAGCAAAAGTATGGGGTCAAATATGTGATACTCTGGAAAGGAGAAAGGAAAGGAAAGGTGTGGGAAGAAGCAGTTTTCCTGCTGTGCCTTCCTCAGCCATTGAACGTGTAGGATTGGCCAGGTTCCTTGTAAACAAGGCACACAATGTCAGAGCTCTAGCTGTTGTGAAACCTCTGTTCTCATATATGACTTTGAAGTGTTTTATTTAGTAGGTACGAAATTAGGGAAGTCTGAATCTCCATCTTTCAAGATAGACTGATTGGATAGGAAAGTCACAGGGAAAAAGTACCAAATGACTGAGACTAATAAAGCAAAAAAATCCCTAAAGCAAGAAAAGAAAGGCTGATATGTATAACCAATAATATTCTAATGTTATGGCCACATAATACTCTAGTCATATGGCCACGTTGTCGATATCACCAGAATGAAGAGGTTTAATTCCTCCACAGGTAATCTGGAAGTGCAAATACAGCACAAAAATCCGTGGGTCGAAACATCTGTAGTTTTTCTATGCTAAGTTTCTCATGTAATTTAGAGCTATGACCACACACTGTAAATTAGTTAAATTAGAGGCAGTTCATAGACCAGTCTTAGAATGGAGTTTGGAAAGGAAGAATGAGAAATCCCCCATGTTTGAACTAAGTGGAGTAAACTATTACCTAGCACCACAGAGCCTGCTGACAGTTTCAGACTGATTCAAGTCACTAGGTTTTAAAGTAAACCATATCAAGCCCCTATGATTTTATGTAAGGCCAAAACTGTGGTCCAGTGGATGTTCTTCCAGCTGTGGCATCTGTTTCGCTGCTGCAACCAGGCAAATCTTTGTTATGGTACCTCTATAAGACTTCATCTAACTGAAGGCTGTGGCAACTTGTTGTGATATTTGGCAC
>NW_010413147.1:0-3351 GCF_000710305.1 Buceros rhinoceros silvestris | reverse complement strand
GCTTCAGCAGTCGGCAATCCGGAGGAGCTGCTCCCTACTGCAGGGGCGGAAGTCGAGAGAGGGAGGTTCCTCCCTGCGTGCTGCTTTATAACCTAAACACATAACAGTGCACCTGACCCTCTTTTGACCAATTAAATGCGGAATTATCATATTGCAGGGAATAATTCTATTTGTCCAAAACTCAAAACAAGGAAGTTTCAGCTCAAACCAGGAAGTTTAGCCCAAACTGGGACAAAAGGTCACACTGTCTTAATTTTAAGACAATAGTACATACTTTAAGAGATCTTTTTATATATTTGAGCCTTCACTTTTCAAATCTGTGCCTCAGAAGTGACAGAAATTTTAGATTTTAGGCACATACTAAAAAATATAATCCAGCAGTAATAACGTGGGATCGCACGCTACAGAGACAGGAGAGCTTAGCCTACAATCTGAGCTTGCATTCAGAGTTTCAGCAGAAGGCACCACACAGAAAACCTCCTGCAAACGACCCAGGTGACAGGAGCTTTAGAGGGAAGCGATGAGTGAACTACCCAAACAGCTCCATTTGGAGCTCTTCTGACCAGTAAGAAGCGTGCTGGTATCAAGCCCCAGTAACTCCGAGTCCTCACTTCCCTCCCTCCTTACAGGCCATTTCCTTGCGTACTTTTGTCCTGCAAGAGCACATCAGCAGCATTACAAGTGCCCAGTGTACGCTCTCCCTGCCGCAGTTTCCCACGGAAGAATGACCAATTCACGCTGCTCATAGCTCCTCCTGTTGCCAGCAGCGCCACTGAAAGACACAAAAGAAGGCCAAGAGGACCAAGACTGTGCAAGGAAGCAGAGAATAAGCATCAGAGGGAAGAAAAGAAAAAGGCATATTCTGTTCTTGGTTATGTGTGGCACCTCTGGATTAATGCAACAGATGGGAGTGCAGGATTTGTCCCCTGTAGAGACAAAGGATTAGGACACAAATATTTGGATCGTCACTTGGGACCAGCTATTCAAATAAACTTAAAAAAAAACCCAAACCAATCAAATAAACACTCCAACTGCAAGAGAGCCTTTTTGTAACCAACAATTTGTAATTCTTAATTTAAAAGAACTAAGGCAATTTAGTTCTAGCCAGAATACCAGCAAAGTTCTGCAGTCTGAAGTGGAATAGGAGCACAGATGTGATCCTGACCACTGCCAGAAATTTCAGTAGTCAGCACAGTCGAATGCTGTGACAGCGGAAGTATTATTATTCTGAATCCAAACCATACTATTCCAAGTTATAGTATAAACTTGTGAACAGAACTGTGTGTGTGTGTGTGAAGAACATTCATTAATCGTAGCTCATTAATCATTGCTTAATTGGAGCATTTGATTTTTTGTACCTGTGTCCCAGAGTTTACGGGCAGAGGTGGGTGGGTACAAACCACACTGCATGAGACATGGTAGGTGACTACCTGAATCTGAAGTAGTAAACCTGTAATAGGCATTTCTCACCCACAAAGGAGTGTAGGAGCTGGGTCCCTTAATACAAAACACCAGCACTAATTAAGGAAGTGGAAGTACACCTTTTAGTAATTAATAGTGAAAGAGACTTTCTAAGAAGGGCAGTGGATGATAATACTGAATAATTCCACACTATAACCAAAGGAACCAATGGCTCAGTAACTTTATATGTGAGCTTCTGCAACACAATCCAACAACAAACACTTGATACCCGATGGCTTCTCGTGTTCAAGGAAAGGCTATGCATTCAAACACTCCTTCCTGTCGAGTGGGCATCAGTTTCTGAAACCAGTCTTTACAACAAAATTAAAAGCAGCTGGTAAAACTGCACTGAAGCAAGTGATTTTGTACTGGACTTACATTCTGCTACACTTGGGCCCAAACGATCAGAAGCGTGGCCCAGTAAAGGCAGCAGCTGCAGTCAGTAAATCTGTGTTCCCAACAGGCCAAAGCAGCCACAATATCAAGTCAGTTTAATCAGCAAGCAGGAAAAAAACCCCAAAAAACACACAACAGAATTTTCACTCATCCTGTCACTTCCCAAAGCTCCAGCAGCAGGGATAGCCTGTGTCTGTCAAGTTTAGAAACAAACAAACAAAAAGCTTTAGCAGCTGTCGAACATTCAGATTTAATTTGTGGTCACCAATACCGGAGAATTTTAATTTGTTGCCTGGATAGCAGCTGAGAGGTAGATGTACACCAGTAAAAAAAAGCAATGAGTCTTCGTTGTTGCATGAGAAAGAAAAAGTGTACTATATTTAATTGCAGAAGTCTGGCAAAATATAAAAGAGCATGGAAGAAAGACATAAAAAGAAAAAAGATCTGAGTGACAGACTAGGAAAGACAAAGCCTGCTGCTGTTCAGCCTCCTTCTGTCTCACTGCTGGCAAGGACTGTTAGCCTGCTGTGGCTTCCCTTAGCAGACAGAGGCCAGCCAAATTACTTAAAACAAAATCCTTTTGGAATTTCCTTCTTAAACTGTTTTGATGACAAGTTCCTATTAAGAACTGTTGTGATCTCATCAGAAAGCAGACACAGCTTCCTCTGCTCCCGAGAAACTGACCATGAGCAGTCCTCTGGAACCAAACCCTGATGAAGTACAACTACTGCCCCTGTGGCCTTCCTCCCAGACATCCCAGGGAGGAACGCACCGCCTCGTCTTTTTGCGAAGCCCAGCAAAAGGGTAGAAAATACCTTGTACGTGAACCCTGCACTACATGTGCGTGCTGAAGCAGCTGTAAGTTATTAGATTTATTGTACTTATTATAAATCATACAGCAAGGACCATGGAGACAAGGATTTTGGAGAGTACTAGTGAACTAGGACACCATCCAAACCAATTAAGAGACTGACAAAAGCTTTAGTAGGAAATTACTGATAAGAGATGGAGGATTTTGTTTGACTACCCCTAAGTAAAAATATTTAACCCTCAAACTAAGGAAATACACGGATGTAAATACATAACAAGAGGCACAGTGGATATATGACTGTTAATAAAACTCTTAAATAAAAAAATTACAGCCAGAAATACACAAACGATCAGCTGATAAAACTCGTATTAACAGTACTCCAAACACTTTAACGCCCCGGAAAAGCAACATCCCTAGATGTTTCCTCTCAGTTACACAGGGCCATCGGTTATAGGTCTGAACCGTCACGGAGGGGGCAGCGAGGAACCTCTCGTTCTCTGAGCAACAAAATGGCCGAGGAGGTACCAATCCTCCCGCAGCCACCCTTAGGTAAGGCCTCGGCAAGTCTCCCTCTCCCCAGCTCTCCCCGCAAGCAGAACACACACCCAGGGGCCACTCCCGGCAACGCGGCCCGCCCCGGGGGCCGGTGCCCTGAGCCCGGGCGTGGCGGCGGGCAGCTACCC
>NW_010413146.1:0-13402 GCF_000710305.1 Buceros rhinoceros silvestris | reverse complement strand
GGCCGGAGAGGGCGAAGCTGCCCGCGCGTAGGCCGGGTCCTGCCCTTGCCCGGAGGTGCTCAGCCCCGTCCTCGGCAGACACCTCGCAACACCTGCCATCTCGCCGGGGCGGGAGGGCTCCCGTCCCGCCTGCCGGAGCCCCTGTTGGGGAGGAGCCCGGTGTAACTCCGTGGTGGTGGAGCTGCTGCGCCTGAGCGCTCACGGGGCTGCCGGGGAGCGAGCTCTGCCTGCTGCGGTACTGAGTGCCCAAAATCTCTTCGGGTGGCCTGGTTTGCCCCAGAGACAGCAACCTGGATAGTGGTGGGTGTGAGCAGGAGAAGAATCGTGGGTGTTTGTAGTTCCCGCTTCGAGTTTGAAGGACTTTGAAAAGAATGTGACAGCTTTTACTGGAAAGTGCATTCCGTCCACCTGAAAGAAAGGCTGAAGATGGTGTTCTCTGCTCTCCAGATGGTGTCAAGATTTCACTAGTTCTCTGTGGATCTCAGAGTACACTACAGTACAAAATTGGCCAAATAAAGACTTATTAATTCCTGCAACTGTTTTTATCTCTTACGTTGAATTCAAGTCATTAAGGTTAAACCTATCCTACTGACCAGCTTGTTCACTGGGCAGTTACCCGTTTGAAGAACTGATCCAGGATTAAGTTTGTAGTCGTGTCAGGCCTTGTGTCAGGATGTGTAGTCAGGCCTCAACTTTAAAAAATGCCCGTGTGAGCACCTTGTAAGGCACTTGAGCAGTCCCGGAGGGAGCATTTGTAGGAGCAGCACACGTATGTGACTGACTGTGGGAGGAGACTGACTGTGGGCCCCGTCCTGCAGCGGCATCACTGCACAGGTGAACTCCTGCACTCACCTGGTCCTCCTCGTTGCAGGATCACAGCGATGCCTGTCATTTCAGTATATGGCTGTCATTTCAGTATATAAAAAGGAAACAAACTGAAAAATGCTTTTTAGTATTTTATCCTTTTTTTTTGTTCATGTTTTTTTTATTTCCACTGTGCAACTTTAAAACATAGTGTTTGGGGAAGGAGAACCTCAGAATGATCTCTTTAAATCTTGTCTTCCATTCTTTAGCTCCTTTGTCTGCAGAACCAGAAATGGCAAGTCTCTTCTGAGCCTTTCTGTACTGTTTATGAATCATGTTCTTCCCTCCCTGTCTCCGCCTTCACCATGCCGTTCAGCCTTCAGCCCTATTCCATTTTGCTGTGGTTTTCCATGTGTAGTATTATTAACCATCTTCCCGTTCCCACCTTTTCCCTCCTCCCTCAGCATACGCCCCATCTGTCAGGCCACGGAGCTGGCCTCAGCTATGCCATTGCCACTCGGCCGTGTGTACGGGAATATTGATTTTACAGTGTGTATGCTCTGTGAAAAAAAATCAATACTTCAGTAGATGGAGCAGAGTGTGTGGCAGGGTAATGGAGCCCAGCCTGCTAATGTAACATGCAGGGGTCCTCATTCAGAGATTGAGGTCAGTCGGGAAATGGAAACGTGTTTTCTTATTTTATTGTCTGCTTCAGACTTAATGTGGGTGTTTATGTTCTAGTGTTTAACTTACAGCAGGGCACGCAGTTGCTTTAAAGTCATATCCAACAGAATGTCACATACTGCAGGCAACATACATGAAAAAACACGCCTTGGGCCCACGATCCATATTTTACAGCTTAGTAAAGCCCCTCTTCCCTTTACTCATCTATCTACATCTATCAACATTTGTGAGGAAAATTAGTAATTTTTGTTTCTGCAAATACATAATTTTCCGTTGTTTGGTGCAAACTTGGGTTCTGATTAAGTAATGAAACACGCAGGGTTTTAATGAACTCCGATATAGCAGTATGTATCGGCGAGTGTCATAAAATGACTGTAAGCGAAAACAGTGAGGGAGAAGAAATAACGAATGTATGACACAAAACCAGAGTAAAAACCCCCATTGATTTTAATGGACCTGGGATTTCAGCCAGAATGTTCTCCATGATACATTATCCGCTTTCTAAACCGTTGCATCATGCCTTAAAATTTAGCAAAAGTGCTTCCTGAAGTGACATGTGAAACCACTGCATTCTCAGGCGCAGAGTCAGGATTAGCGTAAGCTAACTATTATTTTCCGGCTCCAGAGAGACTTGAGATGGCTTTGTCTTTACTCAATAATTTTATCTTCTGGTTTTGTCAGAGGCTGTTCCTCACATACCAAAAGCTGTCAGTGCAGCAGCGAGGACAGATCTATGCAATGGGCAGAAGAGCGAGTGTTGTGTTTGTGAACCTTGCGATGTTTTGTGCTGAAGACCCTGCATTTAGGGATGCTACGGGAGCCCTGTGTTCAGTAAAAAGGCAAAGGTACCTCCATCGTTTGCATAAAGAGTTGGAGACTGATTTGGCAGTCGTGGCTGGGCGGCGTGCAAGACTGCAGCGGTAATGTCTCCTTTCAGTCCTAAACTCGGGTTTAGGACATGACTCATGTGTAAGGCTTCCACATGTGAAATACTACTACCTTGCTCAAAAGTCAGTTGATTTTCTCCAGTCACTGATCACTGATTTCTAGTATGCTTCTATGTTTCACTTCTCTGGAGAAGTATTTGTGGCTCTCAAGCGTGAGGGGTTTTTTCCTTATAGAAAACTGTTAATTTTAACATTTTTAAAAGTTCATTAAGAAAGCAGATGCAAAAGGAGTGGTAGCACTATTTAGTATTACCAGGTTGCTGGGAACCGATGCACTTGTAGTTTTTTAAAGGTGTACCTCAAGACATGCATTATATCCTAATGTATTCTAGGTATAGTTTAAAAAACAGTAGTGTAATAACGTAGCGTGCAAAATATATTTAAAATACCATGATGTAATGTTATTTAATTCTAGAATGTTTTTTCCCAGTGTAAGTATGATAAAAACTGCAATAAACTGCAATAAACTGCCATTTAAGTTATAAGGTGAAACTCATAGCTGAAGATCAAGGAATAATAATTAGAGCTGCATTTTACTTTAAGAATCCACCTGGCTTGGCAGCCTGCTTCCAACTAACGGAGATTCAAGAAGGTGGTTACTGCACAAGACAGGGCAAAAGCGCAGGATACAGAGGAGGAAGCTGTGGCTTTATCATGAAGTATCACAGTGAAGTATCACAGAATGTTAGTCTTAACTTAAAAGGTGGGAGGGAGAGCTCTATGATAGAATTTACTTTTACTGACAGAAGACTGTTTTCCAAGGGTCCTCCTCCGCCAGCTTTATGAAATAGTAAATTGTTTTGTTGAGGGTTTTTTGTTGTTGGTTGGTTGGTTGTTTTTTCAATTTTGAAACAATTAGTACATTATAAGAATTAGTATTTAAATCTAATTTGAAGCTGGAGTTATGCAGGATGGAAAATTAATTATCTCATTAGTGGGAGAACTGTTATGGTATTTATGCAATAAGTGAAGTCTCAGCCATAAACATCAATCTATATTACAGCATGTTTTAAAACAAATGTAAACAATTTATATTATGACAATTTGTAGCAGTACTTATTGATAAAAGACAGATTATATACATAAACTCAGTGGCATATAATTCCAATTCTTGTTTATTAACTGAGATTGTTCTTGATTAACTGTGACTTGTGTTATATCTGTGTAATTCAGTACTTCATTACTGTAATAAATGTGCATTAAAACTGCATTACAATGTCCTAATTGTGAAATTGCCATTGAGTAAATTAAGGTTATGAGCGCTGTAATGCTGTATTTTACCAAAATGCTGTATTTCCTAGTGCTTAAATTTCCTTGCATCTTAAAATCGTAGAATTAATCGTTGAAGTTAATAAATAATGATAGATGGTCTAAGCAAGTCAGTTTTAATTCAGAGAAAAGAATCCAGTTTCCTGACTTCACTGTCTCTCTAAGTAGACAAAGTCGATACCTCTTTCTGTAATTTTAGAGATAAATGAGTGATATAGATATAATTCCAGTAGAATCTAACACCACAATGTAAGAAAAGATCAAATGTCAAATTAAAGCTTCAAGATACAAGAACATAATGTAACAAACTTTCATCCAAGTCCAGTGTAAATCTTTCTACTGACTTTAATAAAACTTTATCAATTTTTAATGTGCTGGCATCAAGTGTATGAATAGCTCCATTAATTAAGTAACTAATGCCGGTTTGCTCATAACATGTCATAGTTCAGAAATTTGCAGAATCAACCCCTAGATGTCTCCTAAAAGCCCATAAAGATTCAGAAGGACTCCACACGGAGTGACTCTCTCATCTGCGTTTTTAAGATGATACGAATGGATCTGCAAGGCGATCACTGCTGGGTCAGTGTAAGAGTGTCTGCAAAACATTAGTATTTTGGAAAACAGTAAGAATTAAAAAATTTGCTTTTGTTGTGCATTAAAATGAAATTGGGATCTTCCTGAAAAAAAACATGCCGAGACAGGCACAAAAGGCAGAACCTAGTGAGAATACTCCCTTTTACCTGGTAGCTGTTTGTCTTTGCGTAGCTGGTCCAGAAACAGGCTAACATGCTGAATCAACGAGATCTGAACCTCTCCTGCCCATATCCCCCAGGGAATGCCTGTACACTGAGCAGCCATCTATTTTGAGGAAAAGAAGGGAAAGTTTGTCTTTCACTTTTTTTTTTTTCCAGAAATTCACTTCTGAATCTGAGAAGCCTTCTTACTGGAACAGATACTTTCCCACAAAAAGGTTCCGTTTCAGCAAGTCAGCGTTTTAAGATACAAACAAACATATTGTGGGAAAATTCCCACCAAGCTTTACTTTAGAGTCCTTTAGAAAAAAATCATGCAAGAGGGAATTACTGGAATGGCATTTACAAAGGGGTACACATACAATCCTCTGTAGAGTCCAAATAAAGTGACAT
Source organism: Buceros rhinoceros silvestris (assembly GCF_000710305.1). Classification (NCBI taxonomy): domain Eukaryota; kingdom Metazoa; phylum Chordata; class Aves; order Bucerotiformes; family Bucerotidae; genus Buceros; species Buceros rhinoceros. Next base: position 8,553 of record NW_010413146.1, on the reverse strand, counting down.
GGTGGTATCTAGGACAAAGACTCAAAAGAATTTAATTTTTCATTTTTAGGGCGTTAGAAATCTCTCGTATAAGAAAATCAGCCAGAGATAAATAAACAACCAAATTTGGTACCATCCACCACAAGCCATGATTTAATCAGTTTATAATAACTTTAATCAGGGTCATGCTGAAGCTCATCGTCGGACTCTGCAGAACCAGGGCTGAGATGCAGCAACCAAGAGGTTACTGCCGTTAACAGGACCAACTTTCTTGAACAATGTGTCCTAGAAATGGAAACCAGGGGTCATATTGCTCAAATTGGTGAACAGTTACTTATGTAAGCAGTCTCACTGAATTCAAACCTGTCCTAAAAATGCACTTAATCTTCTGGCTGCAACAATATGAAAAGGCAATTAACTAGAATGAGAACCTTTCAGGCTGTAATCAAATGCATCTTCCAGAAACAGCTGGGGCAGTCATGAAGTTACCCGCTTCTTCCATCCGCCCTGCAGTTAGTTCAAATTAACCCAGTTGTTTTCACAGTGATGGAGAGAAGCACTTACATAAACCATTCCTGTGGTGAAAACTGTAAAGCCTTCCTCCATCACAGCCAGTTCTCCCGTGGGCATCTCTTCGTGGCCTCAGTATTTGATTGCAACTTTTTCTCAGCCTAGCAAATCACAACTGGTGACTTTCAAGGCTGAGGGAAAGAATTTACGTGGCAATGAATAAATGTCAATGTTGCAACTGCAGACTAGCTGAGAGCACAAAGAATATTAAAGTAAGTCTCCCCCTCCTCCTTGCACGCACATTTTCTCTGGGCCTTTTTAATACAAAGGCAAATACTAGTTTTGTAGGGAAGTTTGGAAAGCATTTGGGAAAGGAAAACTCTTCTTACTTACTGAATAACCAAAGAAGATAGAGGGTGGTGGAAAACATGTGTGACAGCTGAGTTGTGTGACAGTTTTTCCTATCCTCCTCCAAATCATTTGCCTGGCAAATCCCTTCTTTTTTCTTTTCTTTTTTTTTCTTTTAATGTATAGGGTCTTATACACGGCTTAGCCCTCATGGCACAAGCAGAAATATTAATTGAAACTTACTTGCTAACTATCCAAAGCAATAAAATCCTAGGTAGTAACTACTATTTACAAATATTTTTTAAAATAATATTTGACCTAGAAATATCCCATGAACACTTACGTGAATATCTCTACCGCATTTATTCAATTTCTACCACCTACATCAAAGCATATGTTTGGGGAAGATATGGTTATTCAAGGAAAAGAGACTGAATCTCCAGCAGAAAAGCCCTTTTCTCAGTCTCCTTAAACACGTACAGATTATCAAACAAACCTATGACAGATGGGCATTTGCGTAGGAAAGACCTGCCTTAATGGCAGTGCTTTAGTTAGCTCAGGGATGAGAGAGGTGCTACACTGCCCAATGAATCCCAGAGCTGCGGGGTTTTCTGGGTCATTCGAGTTCTAGATCTCTCGGAGAATGTTGCTGTGCCAAGCACTCAGCAGCTTCAGTGTTCATCCAGGATGCAGCCTGGCTCCTCCAGAGGTGCACAGCAACGTGATCATCTTTAAAACATCGGCTTCTGTCTCAGTGGTAACAGGCTGGGTATGATGACTTGGAATCCCACTGAAATAAGCACCATACAACCAGCCTTCAGAGGCCATCTGTAACTCCTCCAGAACACTATGGCTTTTCATAACAGTCCTGAAAGAGGAAGCGCACTCATCACACCCCCTGGGAATTCCTGAAGAATACAGTTCAAAAGTTTCTGCTTCCACTGTTTCCTTATTCTGAAGAAGAAAAAGTATCTCTGTCCTGTCCAAATCTTGAAGAGATGAAACAAAGTTTGGCATCTTAGGTTTGGAACATTAATGACCACTTAGACTTTCACCTCTGCTCAGGTCTGATTTACGGCTTTCACTTTTCAGGACACATAATTCAAATCACCATCCGCTAGGTCCACAGGAAGAAACTTCAGGCCAAATCATTACAGTAACCCATTACTCCACTGGCTTTCTACGCCACCAGGAAACACCAGTGAATGCCAAACTTTTGCAACTGCAAACAAAGGGAAATGGGTATTCCTATCTACCATTACTTTCGTAATTGGTTGAAGAGGGTAAAAACAATCTTATCAGGAAATTCTTACAAGTCTAACTACATCTATCAGCTGTGTTTGCTTGCCAGTTCTTCTGATGAACCACAGGAAATACATTCCAAGTCCAGCACAGATTGTTCAGAGGAGACAAGCGAGGCTCGTTAGCACTGTAACCTACAGGCAGTAGGCATACACACAAAACGTTCCGCCTGTGGATGGGGTAGCGCAGATGCCAGCAAACAGGCTTGCCTGACACAATTATGTTTTCATGTTTATGGTGATCATATAACCTGGCTATGGTTCCTTATTGTTACCTGTGTGACCTCAGTAGAGCAGGCTGTTAAATCCAAGCTCAGGTGCATGAGAAACCTGGACAGTGCAGGTCCCCCTGCCTGCAACTTCCCAAAGAGCTGTATTTCCTCTCGGCTGGAGGGTAACTCTTCGGTAAAAACACTAACTGGTGTAGTGATCAGTGACTTGAAAGAGTGATGGAGCTGCTGCACAGGACTTCCTAGGCATAGTAAGTCACAATTAGAGTATGTCGTTTTTTGAAAAGTACGTGATTTTGTCAAAGCTAGCTGTACAACACACCCTGACTTGTATTTAAATAAATAATCTGAATAACTGAACAGTATCTTTAAAATTGAATACAACAGAAAGTGAATTAGATATATTTCACAGGTACAAAGGTTTCTGTTCCCTCCAGGTAAATTCCCTATCATTAAAAGGAGAATTGAACTGGATTTATTAGTTTGTAGTCTATAAAACTTTTAGCAAATTTATATATACTTTGCTGAGCTGCTTTCAGATAAAGGAGTTACAGACTGTCTGACTAAAGAATTGGTTTTGACTCATTGAAATGCACAGGAAGATTTCTGTCAACTTCATCAAGAGAAGGAGGAAAACTTTATAAAAGTTTCCTTTTGAAACTGATTGCCTGGAGTCCTGTACGGTAAGAAAAATGTTGCTCTCTAGATCCCACCATGGCATTCTGCTAATTTTACGAGTTTAGGAATAGCCTGTCAAAATTCTGAAACACATGGGGGTTCTAATCATGAGCAGCTTGTTCCGGCTAGAATCATATTTCTTACGTTGCAGAATAGCAGTGGGAAAAGTGCTTCGTTTGCACCTCACAGAAATGCAGTGTGCTTTTCTGCTGATTTCTCAGCCGAATGCAATAGGACACTTCCTCCGGCCCTTAGCAACAGCCCTTATCAAGGGCCAACAGAGAAGAGTAAGGAGCAAAGCCAGGACTAGCAAAGAGCTATTGATCCATGAATGAAAGAGAACATTTGCTGAAATAAAAAATCTGCTAGTCACAATAACTCTTAAGACAAACCTAACTTTTGTGACAATGGGTAAAAAGACAAGCAACTTAAAGTGACTTTGATCTTGCTGGCATTCCAAGGGTAATATTTTCATTATGATAAAATGTTCTTTAACAATCCCTCCAGTGAGCTGGGCTCAAGCGTGCTTTCCTTCTACATTAGTCCTGCCTATCTTCCTGTTCCACCTATTTTTATGCTATTAAAAAAAGATTGTTTAAGCAGTGCAAGTAAAATCCTCTCTTCTATGTGTTTAAGTTCCTTTGCCATTTATGCTTTAATGTAATACCAGACCAGTGAAACAGTTGAGAATTTTAAAACCTTTTTTTTCTCCTTTTCAGTGTCCATTCAGAAAAGCAATCACAAAACTTGCCCAAAATGTTAGTAAGCCTGTAGTACCCAGATACAAGTTCTACATTACCCCTTCTGAACAAACACACAGGCAGAGGAGCATACGTACAGACAGAAATGCAAACACACTGAAGTACGTGGACAGACAAGTGTGTTTTGTCCACAGAAATTTTTTGTGTATGATAATATAGAATAACGAACAGAAAGTTGCATGTGTATATATACATATACATATGTGTAACTTCTTCAGACATTTTCAAACTTCGGTCCCCAGAAATCAACAGGTGAAAAGATGCATTTAGATATAACCCCTATGGATTCTTATATTGCATAATTTTTTGTGGTTTTCTTTCATTGCCATCTTCATTAGGCAATCATTTGTCTCATTAACATTTTTCGTAACAGGGAAATAATTTGTGTGCCTTCAACAATATGTAGTAGTATTACATGACAAAACTGATATGTGACTATTACTTGTTATTCTAGAGCATCAAGAGTGCATTCATGGGCTGCTCAAAAGACAAAGCCTATGACTGAAAACCAGTATAGTCTTTGTGAAGATTTCTCTGATTTTTTTCTGCAGCTTATGATGTGGCAGAATGACTGCTTTATGATGTGGGTGGAACTTAGTTTAACGCATGAAAATGCCTCCACCCTCCAGATTATGTTCTCCTGTGGTAGGCAGTAATGCTTTATGTCCTCCATATGGCCACAAAATGCCAGCAGACACCAAATTGGTATGAGGGTTAAATGTAAAATAACCTCAAGAACTCCTGAGCCAATAATTACAAAACTCCTTTTGATATGGTTAGAGTGTCATTATCTGTACTGTGCAATAATAAAACAGCTCATGTTGTCCTCCACTTTTCCTTCACTTTCCTCAGTAGCTGGGGAGCTTAGTGCAAACCTACCACACACAATTGATGTCCATGAAATGCTTGTAGAAATTGTACTAGCAGCAGGAAAAGCACATCAAGTTCTCAGTTCTAATTAGACTTTAGCTTAAATAAAACCCTGGAGGGAAAGAAAAGAAAAGCTTAGTCTGTGCCTAAAGGTCTGTGTCTTGCAACCTGCTTAGAGTTACGCAGTCTGTGGGGCAGATCAGCTGGTTCAGAGGGTTTCACAGACATTTAAGAAGTTCCTCTGTCCATTTAGAGCCTAAAATTATCAATTTTTATCACTCAGTACTTGTGTGCACAAGGAACACACGGCTCTGTAAACAGTGCTACTTTCCCACTTCTATCCAGGTGCAGTTCAAGGCTTGAATGTGAGGTATTTTATGACTTTGGCCTTGCCAAAGTATCTCAAAAACTTGTCCCTTTTGTGCTTTTACCCAACAGCTGAGATAAGCTGGGATTCAGAAGCAAAGGGTTTCTGGACATGCCTAGCTAAATGCTCGGGGCAGGTCATTCTTAGCAAAGGGCTCATGACTATTGCTTTGCTTTGGTGCACGAGATCCCAAGATTTTTGCAAGGGTTTTTTATAGGCTTGAGATTTTTGAGAAGGTGAATTTAGTGGAAGGGTTTTGTTGAACAAGGACTGCTTATAAATGCCTTTTGTCTTACACTTGGTAAATTTGGATTATTACTGGTCATAGTTCGTAATGGTATTTTGTGTGTGATTATGACTGACCTGCTGCGTGAAATGAGAACAAACAGGATTTCTCATTCATCTGTCTTCTGAATATTTAGTTCAGAACATTCTAGCTGTCTGGTCCAGGATGGGCTGGACCATCTCATCTCCTTGCAACATTTATACAACAACAGATGAGCACATATCTGCCTTCACCTGAAAATGCACAAACAAACATCCCCAAGGATCAGGAATAGAGAAGTAGGTACACTTATAAAATCCAGTTACAAAGTAACTCACACAAACCACAAATAGGATTTTCCATTTTGTCACCGATTTGTCATTTGTAACAACTGATGGTGTTTCTGATGAACTTTGTCACCTTCCTCCTTATAGTGTATGAATTATATTAGCATGTTATTAATGACAGTGTATTAATTATGCTGAATTAAATAATAACAGAAAGTATGTCTAAGGTATACAAAGGGAAGCTCTGCGTATCTAAGAATGTGTACAGGAAAAGGGCTCTAAAGGATGTGTCGTTAATGCTCTGTAGCGGATGAACATTGTTTCCATGCTGTTGGTGTTACTCTCTGATCCATGGCTTACACCTGAGGGAGGTGAAAGACATCTCAGTGGCAGCTTCTCCAGCTGAGGTGATTTCCCACCTAGGCTGCACATTGCCTGCTCTGTAAAACCAACAATGTGACACTTCATTGAGAACCATGTCACACATCAGGAGAGGCTGCAGCTCCTTCTCACGTTTTGTATGAGCAATTCAGCTTTAATCTCTATCTTTATTAAAATGTCAGGGAACACTTACACCAAAAAAAACCAACCCCTTTCTGATTTACATTGGTAATTTGCATTTAATTGCAATTGTATTTGTAACTGAAATGCTAAGCCATATTATTTCTATCTTTTATTTTTTTTTCCCCAATCTGTTACGAACTAGTCATTGGTTTTCCGACCCAGGCAGCTCCCACGGGTATCAAACACCCTCTCAGTACTAGTGTTTTTGCACTGGCTCTCTGGTTTGGCTGACGGACATGCAAAATCACACACAAGCAAACTCCTCCAAACCAGGTTGACAGTGACTGAAAGCTGTTACTATCTGGAGCATGTCCAGAGATAGATGGGAATTATAGTAATTCTGGAGTCTCAGTCAAGTTCCTGGCTGACCAGGATCTACATCACGAAGCCACCACTATACCCTTTGCTTGGCAGTAATTAGTAATTTGCTAACAATCTCCATAGGGAACCTCAGCAGAAAAGTACAGGAAAGTCTAGAGAGAGAGTAATAGGGCAAACAGCTGAATAACCAAAATAGCTACATGCAAATATCAGTAATATGTTGAATAATCAGTAAAACTCGAAGTCTTCATATGCGCAAAACCATGACATAATAGGTGCCATGAAGTCCTGATGGATCAAATCGGGGACCTGGGATAGGGACACAAATGCATCTTTCCCCAGAAGAATAGGCAGGACAAGGCATTTAGACACATAGGCTTGCTTTCCACTTCAGGGAGAGCTGACTTCTTGGCTCCTTTTGGGTGGAAATGAGGAAAGAAAAGAACAAGATGGATGTCTAGTTGGAGTTCTTTTGGAGAAAGCTAAATCATGAGAAAAAAAGAAATACATGAGGCTCTTTTAGCTTGAGCAACTCACAAAGATGTTCAAGAGTTGGCCTCACCCCTGCCAGGCACTTCAAATAACATGGTACCTACTGAAAAGCAGTAGACAAGGACACAGGCAGTTGTCAGGGTCTTTGAATGTACTGAGGGCAGATTTGTTCTTAGAAGGGGGGGGACTGAGGAGGAATGACATTTGGGGACACAGCTAAACTGGATTTGATTCAGCTAATAAGGAGGGGTGTCTTGAGAAGGTGGAAGGTAGTCTGGGTGAAAGGAAGTATGAAATCACGGACCACTGTTTTAAGGAGAACCTCACTGTTAAGGAGGCGCTACAAAAGAACAGGTTTCTAAAAATTTGTAAGCTGGAGTGGAGGGAGGCCTCTTGAGAAGGTAATTGAAAGGATAAAAGAGTAGGGAACCACAGGCAGATGCTGAAAAAAAATGTATTAAAGGTTCTACAATAAGCTGTTCAGGTACAAAGGAAAGAGAAAGCACAATTGCAGATTGATGTGGTACTCTGAGGAATTCATTAGGCACCTGGAAATCAAAGCCTCATAGAAATCCTGGAAAACCAGGACACCTGTCTATGACTGACAATACAATATGGAAGGATGAAACAAAATTCTGGGGCACGTAAGGAGTTACAATTAACAGGAGGCATAAAAGGCAAGCAGAAGATGTTACCAGACTCTGCGGTGATAAAGGAAGTGCAACTATATAACAGAGATAACAAATAACAGAGAGCACAAAAGAGGCCAAAATATTATATCTCCTCATTGTTTCAGTCCTCACTAAAGAAGGTGATTTAGATACCTACTAAAATTAGTTTAAAGAAAAAAATAAGGGAGCAGACCACAGCAGAGAGAGAACAGTTAGAAATGCTTATCTAAATTAGTGATAAAGGCCTGACCATGTTCACCCAGATGCACTGAAGGAACTAGTCACAGTATTGTCTGAGCCATTAGCAGTTGCCTGGGAGCATATACAGGGTGGACCTGAGGGATAAGAGGGGAGTAAATATAATATAATAGATAAATAATAATACTTGTCTGTTAAAAGATGACAATGAATTATAGGACAGTCAGCCTGCCTTTGACACCCAGAAGGAGACTCCAATAACTCGCTATAATATACTTACAGGCACTTGGATTATAAGGTGTTAAAAACCAAAACCAAATCACACCAAGTCAGATGGATTTCCTCCTTCCTCCAGATAACTCACATTCATAGCACCCAATAGCTGCATCTTTATTTTAGCAAAGGTTCTGGCATGACCCGTTGTGACATTCTTATGGACAACCTGAAGACTAACTGAAAATGTTATATCTGGTTAAGTGCAAGAAAAATTGCTACCTAACAGAGTGCAAACAAAAAATTGCAGATACACAGTAATGTGACACACATAGTGGTTATTTTAAATGAGCTCTCATTGGAAGATCTTGTATATCTGATTTCTGTTTGATATGGGTGATATGGGTGATGGAACAAAGAATACATCTACAAAATTTGCAGGCGAGAAATAGGCAAGAGAGAGCTTCCAGGTGCTTTGGAAATGTCGCAGGTTGAAAA
>NW_010413145.1:0-2189 GCF_000710305.1 Buceros rhinoceros silvestris | reverse complement strand
AGGCAACGGACAAAACTACGGGCGGACTTTTTCCCTTCCCCCCCCCCTGCCCCCACCGGCGTGGTGAGCCATTGTGGGGTGAAGTTAGTAAGCGGCGGGAATTGCCCAATTGAGATGTAATCTCCCTCATCTCTTTCTCTCCCTTTCCCAGTCCTATTTTTACTTCAAGGGCATCTGTCTTATTAAATGTGCCTGCTTCTATAGCTCATATATGTAGCCTCTGTTATAATTTTCTAAAGCCTAACGAGCTCTTATCAGCACCTTAATGAGCATCAAAAGTTTTCTCTGTGTGTTTTGGCAGGATTCCCAGCTAAAACACACTATTTCGTCGCGTCCCCTTTTGGTGGGGGGAACCCCCCTTTTCAAACCGTGACACTCATCACCTCAGCTTGATCTTCAACTATGTTCAACCCATAGAGGGCAGTGTCACGCATTTAATAACTTTTCAGAGCCTTAAATGAAATAACCTCTTTCACATCTGGTTTTAGTGGTTTTGGAGTTTGTTTTTGAGAAGAAATGAAATTTTGTTATCTGATCTCTCAATAACATTGGACTTTCAGAATTTCTCAAGTTGAGTTTAGGAGATTATAAAGCACAGAATTACAAAATACATTGTAAAATTGTGTTCCGAGGAACTTCCTAGAGGTGTTGCCCAGCAATAATCTGCATTAATAGTGGATCACATGCCATGAAGAGATAAGTCCAGAGTAGAAATACACATGGTAAACTAGCAGGTGTGTTCTTGTATTGTAGCCTGTGGTCCACTTGTCCTGTAAAGTTGATGGGTATGGCCTACAGTAATCCTCTTTAACTGTCTTCAACTGCAACCAGATTAGTTGATCATTAAAGCTTTGAGACTTGTGGGTCTCTCCCTTCACCCTATTCTTGGGATCGAACCAATAAGCTTATTGCAATCTGGACCTATGAAGAAGACACTATGGATAAATCAGACTAAATTTCTCTCTTTTCTACTATGGGTAGAGATATGAGTTTCCAGGTTAGCTTGTTTGATACCAAAATACCTCTCTGTTTGTCCGGAGGCAGACAGGGCTCTTTCATTTTTGATCCATGGAAACATTTGGACTATACTGACTGTTATGATTTTGTTTGCACAGTGAAACTTCTGCCTGCTCTTCTGATGATATTCTGCAGTTCTTTTTCTTCCAGGAAATTCTAGTAGTTCCCTATGCGTTTGCAAGAGGAAAACATTTGAAGTTCCAAGAAAAAGTATTATTAATATACTTGGAGTTTGTATCAATACCTCAGTGCTGTACTGTTGCCTCCTGAAATACTCATTATTTAAGTGCTAATTACGTGTTAGGTATTTTATTTGAAATATTGATACGTATATACACATACAAAGACGGATTTTTGAAAGGACGTGGTGACTCACTGAATTTTCAAAGAAGCCGTGAAACTCTATTGATCATGTCTGAGAGTCACAGAAATACATCCACATATCTTGACTGGCAAGGTTTTTTTCTAGACTTCACTTGCAAAGGAAGGAGAAATATTTAGAGGGTCCTTTTCCCAGAAGAGGGGTGGGGTTCATGAGGAAACTTGTGTTTGTACATTTGAATAGGTAATAAATGATCAGTGGATTCATGTATCATGAGTCAGATGAGCATAGGAAGGACTTTCTTGATAATGAATAAAAGATAAAGCTGGGACTATGGTATATAAGACACTTTAAAATTGTTTAGTTTGGTATTATGAATTTAGTTTGGTATTATGCTAAGGTGAAATCAGTTTACAAAGAGACAAAATAGTCTAAAGAATGGGCTGTGTAGATCATAAATGCAAGAGCTGGATGAAGGTTTTAGCAGTCCTCAATCTATGAGATAACGAGAACTTCTGAATTTTAACTTGTGATGTTCTTTGAGATGTTATGCAGATGTTCTTTGAGATGTTATGCAGAAAGAGTTTGCAAAATATTAATATAGAGCACATATAAATTTAGAAGGATTTTAGCACTGATAAGATTACAAGCTTAAGTGGCATGCAGATTGTGGGGCAATTCACGAGTCACAAAAGGAAACGTAAGGAAGAAAGATTGAGTTACACATTTCCCATCAACTGAAGGAGAAATCCACAGAAAGATATTGAAGAGATAGTATGGGATTTTAATCTGAACAGAAAAAAATCTCGTGGTTATCCCGTGTCCTGAGTTAGCCAAAACTTCCCCTGTT
>NW_010413144.1:29415-29670 GCF_000710305.1 Buceros rhinoceros silvestris | reverse complement strand
GGATGCAAACCAGGAGCCACAGAACTGTTTTTGCAGAGAGCATCAAAGGGGAGTTAGTTAATAAGCCCCGAGGAGGCATTTAGCTCCGCGCCATGCCAGGACTCCGGTTACAGCCTCCAGCTGGGAGCGTGGAGGGACGGGGGTAACTCCCCCCCCGCAAAGCGCACTGGTTGGCCTGGGGGATGACTTCTGCTGGGAGGCACAGGGCGTCGTGCTGGAAGGGCAGCACGCCCGTGCCTCCCGCGCTGCGGCTGG
>NW_010413144.1:23829-29290 GCF_000710305.1 Buceros rhinoceros silvestris | reverse complement strand
CCAGCGAGGGGAGGGCGGGCGATGGAAAAGCATGAGCTGCGGCTGCAAAGCCCTCCGTGAGGTCCGGGGAGATTAACAAGTCACTGCAACTTCACGTGGGTCGTTTCTGATGTCAACAGAGAGCCTTGGTGGAATGACAGCCGCGTTATTGCACGCGGCTGGGGGTAAATTATTCCTTATGCAACTTTTATTTAACCGAGTGACTTCCCTGGCAAATCACACTGCTCGGGCCCCAGCTGCTGCAGGGACGTTGCCGTGACAAAAGTAATGCCAGATCTGAATCAGACACACAAACCCTTCCGAGGCGCCTCAAAACGCGCTCAAGGGCTTTTCGGCCGGGCCGGGTCCGCCGGCTCGCAGCTCGTGCTGGGGCCACTTCTGGCTTCTCGCTCGGCTGCTGCGATGCCCCCGCAGGAGAAGGGCCAGGGCTGTCGCCCAGCACTAGGGGCTTCCCATTTATTCCTGCAGAACTGAAGAGCTCATGGTTCTCACGGCGCCTCTCCACTCAGATACCGTGGAGCCACAGGAGTCATCAGGGTGTCAGAGAAAACATAAATCTTCTCTACACACTCATAATTTCCTAAAAACTGTATTATCGAACCTGGCCATTGGCCACGTCCCCGTGTCATCGTTTGTTTTCCCCTACCCTCTGCGCTCTGCTTTATCTCACTGCGGAGCAGCCACCCTGCAGAGCTGCTGTTTCAGAAGCGTTCGGCAGCACATCACTGACAGCCCCGTGGTGTTCTAACAGGCGCAACAACCTGGAAGGGTGACCCAGAGTCACCGGACCATTTAAAATTCAGCCACAGCAGGACAAACTATTTCAGGTTCCAGCCTGGGGGTGACTTGCAACCTTAAGTACCCACAGCATCGTGGTGTGGTGTCCAGCACGAGGTGGAACTCAAATGGTGACCGTCCGACAGAGTTACAAATCCCACCTTCGCCTCTAGCTTCCTCTGAACCTTGTCAGACGAAAGTAAAGCAAGGCCCAGGTCTGGGAAATGAAACAAGAACTGCAAGTGGAATTTTATTGCTTTCAAATGACTCTGGTATCTGGACCCACAGGAGTTTGCACAGCACGCGCATAGTTTCTCCTATCAGCAGAGCACCTCATTATCCCTCGTGACTTACGTGACACTGCAACGTCACTGTGCAGAGTCCTCGTCTCCAGCACACGTCAGCACAGAAACATTTAACACAGCCGTGAGAGCTCTCCCAGGAGACCCGAGCGCCCCACTTCTGCAGGCAAGGCACAGCCCCGCTCCCGAAGCCGGCGAGCACCAGCCTTCCTCCCTCTAATTTCATTTGCCCCTGGTCTGGACCAGCTCAGGGTGGCCTGGGTTATTGCTGCATTTTTCCTGCAGCCCACGGAGTCCCACTGTCCAGTTACTGGACACACGAAAGAAAAGGAGACCACAACGGCCCTCAACAGCACATGCACTAGAGCAGAAAAGAACAGGCTGGGGGAGGACCAGCCTGCAACTGCAGCACTGAAAGGACGCAGACATCAGCCGACCGGCTCAGGATGCCACAGGGGCAAGAACTAAGCCAAAATCCTCCAAGTCCCGTGCCAGTGCCTTTACCACGGGCCTTTCCCCTCCGCCTGTTTGGGAGCTTTTTCTTCCGGGGGCAAAGCAGGGAAAATGGCAACGCCGCTTTGTTCCCTTCGTGCAGCGTGAGCAGAAAGTGAGAGCGGGAGCAAAGCCAGGTGGGACTGAAGACGGACCACCCGAAGCAGCAGTGCCAGTCAAGTGGGTAACCCCAGCTGCGAGCCGCCTCCACCTCCTGAGCAGTTTGGACCGCCTCTCCCCTCTCTGCCCACAGCATCTCTGGCCGCTTGGGCTAGCAGAGCTGATTTACCTCCGCTGGCTTTGCTGCTCACTAATGCCTGCATCACCACAGAACATCCGCTCCATGTCTGACAGCAGCTTTAATTGGGAGCAGGGCTGCACGCTCAGAAACCGGCTCGCTCTTTGGGTACCGCAGCCAGGCTCCAGCACTATTTTTTATTCCTAATTGGACAACTCTGCCAGGGCAAATCTGAAAGCACAACCGAAGCAAGCAACTGCTGAGACTCTGTGTGTGTTTTGAGAGAGTCCCCATGAAGTCCATACTGCTCAAGTCCTCCTTGAGCAGTAGGTCAAAAAAGAGAAGATGCGTTTGACCTTTCTAAATAGGCAGGCTACGACAATTTGTGACTACATCCCTCCTCCAGCAGAACGGACCAACCTTATTCTTAAAACCAGGCTTGAAATATCAAATCAAGAAAATCAAGTCGTGAAATCAGAGCAGAGACTGACCCGTGCATCCCTGACTATCGTTTGTCAGGGCCAGATATTTCAGATGGTGACCACGATCTCTCTGCTGTCAGAATTGAGCCACCACATCTCGATGTTTCTCAGGTGTAAACCCCAGATTAGAACCACATTAACAAGCCTGCTCTAATAGTCTGGAAAAGAAAGAGAGCTTCTCTGCTTTCTGTTTTTATTTCCATCCTGGAATATAAATAAAGGTTACTGAAAGGCCAGTGTGGGCTTGGCATAGGGTGATCAAAATGTCCAGGTTCAGAACCCTGAAAGTCCTGATAATCAAAACAAATAAGCCAATTTCTCTGTGAAGTGGTAAAGAGCAATACCTGACTAAAGAAACAAAGAAACTGGCATCCTGCATTCTCCACCCAGCCTCAGACTGCCTTTCTACAGCAAACAGACTGTTTCCAAACAAGTCTGCCACAGGCCCTGCTTCGTGCTTTAAAACGTTTCTGCGTGCGTCCAAGCCTCCTCACGCGCTGTGGTGGAAAGCCTGCACTGCTCCCAGCTAGACTGAGCTGGGAACCAGGCGGGTTTCCAGGCTCTGTGTTGAGATACCAGCATCACAGGAAAGCAGGGCTCCAGGCGACAACCCCTCCAAGCGTAAGGCAGCCAGATCGAAGCCCGGTATCATCCTTTGTACGAGCCCAGGCTCAGCAGAAACCACGAGCTTTGATTGAAAAACAGGGAGACGATCATGGCAGTGAACATCTGGAATCCCGTCAGAGCAACCGCTACGGTTTTTCACGCGTCCCCACGTTATTAAATCACGGTTTGGTGTACAGGGGGCGGGTTGAGGACCGAGTCCGATTCCAGCCCTAACGTTCTCTTTTTGGACTGAATTCAGCCTTCATTTGAGGAGCTGCAGTTCTAATCATTCACATCCAAGCACGCCAAGTCTCTATTTGGCTGCTTATGCGGCTTGAGGCATATGTTAAATAGGATCATCATATTTATTTACCTCACCAAAGTGGTGGGAGATTTAATGCACTGACTTGCATTTTAATGCGATACAAAAGGAAATTGTCTGAAGTATTTTCAGGTGCTGTCTTGAACCGCCCTGCTCAGTTTTCAAGGCTCTTAAAAATCACATATTTTTGTGATGCTCCTTTGCACAAGAAGGTAATAAACAAAAGGTGGAAGCCTTAGAATCCAGACAGCCCCAATTTCCAATACTGCAAATTCGCAGCAGAAGTAGGCTGGAGGGAACGGAACTAATTTCTTTTTCTTGTTCTTTTGCGAGCTGAGGCAGTTAATAAAGAAAAAAGGCATTAAAACTTCATCAATCACAGCTTTGGTCAGCAAAAGAAGAGAGAAAGAAATCCATGAAATTTTCCTTTCCTTGCTCTACGAGTAGCATTTCTTACAGCGGTCAGGTGGGGTTTGTAACATCGTACGTTAAAAATCAAAAAGACAAAGCTGCGATTTCTTGATTGGCGACAGCTCCGTTTGTTTATGTTTGCAAGAAGCTTTGAAGATGTAAATGATTACTGTAAGTGTTAAAACATTATTCACTGACTTGGCTGGGAGAGAACTTGCACACAGGTGATGCACCGGGGAGGAACAAACAAACTGGCTGGCGGCTCTGAAGAGCTGTAACCCAAGAAGTGCCCACGGCATGCTCTGATCCTGCCCACGGGTGGATTTTCTAATGGCTGTTACTCCAACTTAGCGTACACCCACGGGAAGCAGGCTTAACTCTTACACAGCCATTTTCACCCTCAGACTTAAAAGAGTGTTCACCCAGAGCTCTGCATTACTAGATCCGTTTTCCACGGCGGGAGATGAACGGGAAACGTGCACAGACAAGAGAGTTAAGGCTACAGCTGGGTGACCCGAGTCCCCCCGTTCCCAGCTCAACACTGGTATCTGCGCTGTCTCACCTGGGTCACACTGGGGAGTTCAAACCCGCAGGAAGGCTGAGCAGGAGCAGTGAGCTTTCGAGCTCCGTTACGCAGTGGATTGAGCCCTGCAGGAAAAACAGGCAACTGTCTTCTGCTCAACAAGGAGGCAGGGCTAGGAGCACCGTGACCCATCAGCCACTGTCACGCCGCCTGAACCAGTCCCTCGCTGACTGTTCACGGATCCTTTCACCCACCTCCACTCACCACCTCCCCCAAATCTCTCTGCCTATTCTTTAATATTTCCAGTAAAACATAGGAGCACTCAGAACAGAAGTCTTGGGAGAGGTACCACTGCTGTCCGAACGAGGGAGGAGAAGCTGTGACTACACCAGGCAGTTTAGGAGCGTGGTGTTCAAGGGCACGAGGCCAGGAGAGCTGGTAATACCTTTTTTGCTTTCTCCCACCCTGGAAAATCTACAGCTGCCCAAAGCCATCTCCCAGGACGTGTTCGTAGCCTGCAGGTCTCTGCTGGACCTTCCTGGGTATTGCCAAAGGAATGAATGCTAGAAAGGCTGAGAGCCACCTCCTAGGACCGAGCAACTTCCATCTCCACAGAGTATCTGAACCCAAGGCAATTGAAGCGAATGGCTGGTATCAGCCACCCGACCTGCATCGCTCTCCCACACTGCTTTGACCTCAGCCGAAACCGTTTGCAGTTTTACTCCTGCCGTGGCGGCATGAATTAATGATTGATCACGGACCTTCACCATGAATCTCCAGGCCTCTGTCAGCCAGTGTCACAAACTTAACATTATCTAATTGTAAGTTTTCCCATTTAATTGCAATATACACCTGCTCAATGTCCCTCTGTGTGTGGAAAAGCATCATACTTCATTTAAAAAGCCCTCATTTAAATTCAACAGCTAGCTGCACAGATTTAACCATTAAACTGATTTATGTTGCATAAAAGATCAAACCAGATCGCACCTTGTGGCCAAATAACCATAAAAGGTTTCTGTAAAGATCATTAATTCACCTCCCTGGGCAGTTAGTTTAGCAGCAAATATGACTTAGATGACTTTATCCAGTTAACCTTAATCAATTTGTTATCATGATTAGTCACCCTAAATAGTGCGAATGTGAGAGGGGAAAGTGCTGCAGTTGAGCCCCTGGTGCTGAGCAGTCGCGCGCGGTGCTGACCCTGCACTCCCACACTCCTGGGGGGCGGGCATCCATCCTCCGCCTGCAGCCGGGGGGTGGCAGCAGCCCTGCGCCGGGGAAAGCGTCCCAGAGGCTGGGCTGTGGCTC
>NW_010413144.1:22403-23690 GCF_000710305.1 Buceros rhinoceros silvestris | reverse complement strand
CTGCGGGGAGGCCAGCCCCGGCCCCCGCCACACAAGAAAGGGAGGAAGACAAGGGCAGAGGGGGACAGAAAGCACGGACAGCCTGCTCGTCCCATGCCAGGAGGAAAGCTGGCCCAGCCATTCACAGACCAGCTGGAGGTCTGGCACGGTTTTATCCGGCAGACCCCGTTCTGTCACAGCCTTGCGGCGCGACCTTGGCCAAGGTATTTCGTCTTACTGTACCTCAGCTCCCCAGCTGTTGAGCAGGGATGACACTGCTTCCCCCTCTCACAGGAGGGGTCTTAAAGTTTGTGAGGCATTGAAACAGCACAGCCCTGGGAGCCATAAAAACTCCTTAAGCAGGCAGACCCATCACACTCGACGCTCCGCTCTCCTCGCGCCCCGGCACAGCTCCATTGGCTTCAACCCATTTACCCTGTCACGGAGGCCATGAAATCAGAGTCGGGCCCTTGATCCGGCAAAGGGATTGCCTCTGCCTGGGAGCTGCGGCAAACACCGGCAGAACGGCAGCCGGGCGCGGGGCTACAGCAGCACGAGTGAGCATCAGCACTAAGGGCGATAGGCCCGTACCTTGACAACCACAGCCATTCCCACCCGAGCCAAGCACGCTCCGCTGACAGCCCAGCACTCCCTGCGCCAGCTGCTGGGACCACCTCACTGCCTGTCACACCAGTTTGGAAGCAGGGGGAAGAGCAGACGAGACAGGGCTTAAACCCTAACCTACACCTTGAGACAGGCCAGCGGTAAATCCATGCAGTCAGCAGAACCGTACTGGTGCCCAGAACACAGGGTGTTCGGGTGTCAGCCCCGCCGGCCTCCCAAGGGGCAGAGCCCTCTTCCTGTCACATGCGGCACCGGGTATGCAGCCCGTACACCGCGGCTGCCGGCGTGAAGGGGCTCCGTCGGTCCGCGTGCATCACTCCGCCTGTGTGCTCCCGCTCACCGGGGCCAAGAAAGCACTTTATCCTTCATTTTTATGCACAGCCACATGCTCCTCCAGCCTTCCCACGCTGTGTACACAACTGCAGGAAGGGGGGATACTTCTCGCTACAAAATGCGTACATCCCCACCTCCCCGCGGCTGCCGGCGTGAAGGGGCTCCGTCGGTCCGCGTGCATCACTCCGCCTGTGTGCTCCCGCTCACCGGGGCCAAGAAAGCACTTTATCCTTCATTTTTATGCACAGCCACATGCTCCTCCAGCCTTCCCACGCTGTGTACACAACTGCAGGAAGGGGGGATACTTCTCGCTACAAAATGCGTACATCCCCACCTCCCAGGAGAAGGACC
>NW_010413144.1:0-22258 GCF_000710305.1 Buceros rhinoceros silvestris | reverse complement strand
CCTTTCCTCCTAAAGCCAGTTCCTCCTTCAGAAGGCACTGGATCCGAACAGAAAACACAATCAAAATCAGTCAGCACCCTCACTGTGCGCTGACCCCGCCTGGCTCTGGCGGCAGTTCTCTGTCTCCAATTACCTACAGTCATCATTTCTAAAGAAGGGGCTTGAGCTTAAGGGTACTTACGCAAAGTACCTTTGCAACCTGCAAAGGAAACCTCTGCTCCCGTGATCATCGTTTGCACTCTCCTGCATCTTGCTGCAGGACTGAGACCAAAGCAATAAAATGGGAACCAAATAGTCTGTCCCTGTTCTTAGTGCCTTTCCCCAACCCACAGAAACAAGCGCACCGATACAGACTGAAAAGAAAATCTGGTGAATTGTAAGGAAAGTGGGCTCTGACTGTGCAGCGTTTAAGAAGCACGTGCTTAAAATTAGGCAGGTACCTGTGGGTCATCAGTGGAGCTCATTCACGGGCCTATGTCTTCATTTGGGATCTGAAAGCTCCAACTTTAGAAAGCAGATGCACAGAATGCTTCATTTTTATGATTAAAGGCACATCACATCCATCCTGTATCAACAAGGAGCCCTTATTTATAGACTATGATATTAAATATTAATTCTTTTCAAACACTGGGAGTCCTTTGTTACATTAGGCATCTACACGTGACTTTGACAGACAGGTTCATCACAGAGGTGCCAATTAACAAACACACTCAGAGGCAGAGCATGACAAAAGTCACAACATCATCAGAGAAGGAATGTGTCTTCTCTCACAGGAGCAAGAAGTTTGTTCATCTCCTCCAACGCTGTGTGAAGACTCCCCTCAATTACCCCATTACTCTTTTACTAACTCTAAAGAGACATCACAACGGATTTTAATAGCAGGATGAAGAAATTACTACCTATTACGTTTCTATTTTATGTAATACTTCTCCATTGTTACTAACAAGTCGGAGAGCGTTAAAACTTGAGGAAAAGGCTGTTGAATTCTTATCACCATGTTTGCTTTTCGATTCGTTGGAGTGCTTAAGCGAGCCGGTGAGTTCTACATTTGCTCCTTATCTGCTCTGAAGGAAGGGGGCCAGTGGCAGGGCAAAACAGGCAGTGTCTGGCACTTCTGCTTATTTTCAGATAGAGTTTAAGGCAGGAGTCCAGACCTGGAGGGTGTTTTGAAACACCGATCTTGGATTTCTGAAGCATTTCTCTTCTTGGGAGGATCTAACTGTGTCTTACACACTACAGCCACAAGTCTACTCTGAATTTATTCAGGCTTCACGTATGAAAAAGGGGGTGAGTTTAGGAGGACTGGGGCTAGAGGTCACTGTGGCCACTGCTGCACGCACACGGTTGAGGAAGAAGAAAATTCAACATGATTTCTTGTTCTATTAAATCCACCGAGAAATAACCACGCAAAATGGAACTGGCACCTCTTCACTTCTGAAAAGTGCCAAGTGATAATTAATGATTTCAAATGTCAGAACCTTAATTTAGTGTCTTTCCCGGAGGACTAGTGACACCCTGCCCGACTGAACCAGCAGGAACAACTCTCTCATCCGAGCCTTTCTTTAGCCAGGCCTACTCAAACATCATTTCCTATACAAGCTCTGGCAAGAGCACGATGTGCCCGAGGCTATGACTGCATGGTGGAGCTTTCTGTCCCACCAGTAACCCGGAACGGCCCGACTCACCCCTCTGGTCTCGTCTGTGTAGATGTTACCTGTGGCTAACTCACATCCTGCCCAAGAAGTACCAATCCCCGACGAGAACCAGCTCTGATCCTCGAGCTGCTTCCGGCCAAGCGCCTACAGCCAACAGACCCCCACACCCCGTCATCTCCAGCACGAGGTACCGAGACGGGCACTTACGCTACCAAAACCAACCAGCACTATGAAGAGGAGATCTCTAGCAATAAACCAGTCCCTGTGTGTCCGAGGCACTCAGCACGAGGCCCTGCATGCTTAGGTTTGCTTTTGATCTCAGTGAACCGCCTCTGAAACTTGCCTGTATCTGAAGAGAGAAAAAGATCCCGTTTTGTTGGGCAACCCCTTTGGTTTGTATGCAACCTTCTTCCGTGTTTTGTTAACCTCAGACAAGGGTACCCGGTTAACTGCTGATTTTATGAGTATGAGGGATGCCGGTTACAAAGTGTGTGTTAAACTCCTGTGTCCTACTTCAGTGGAAAAAAACACATCAGGTACACCACCCATGCTGTGCAACCCAGAGCAGCGAGCAGCTGGAATATCCCAGGCAGCAGAAAACAAAAAAAGCTAATGAACATCGTAAAGAGACACCTCGCTACTGTGAGTCAGCACCGAGCGAGCCCGGCCGGCGCGCAGACCAAGCTGAGGAGCCCTGCGTGACCCGAGCCAGCTCCCCGGCTCTCAGTAGGCTGAGCTTACGTGCTCAGTCTCCACTCAGTCCCATGCAGCCACTGCGTGTCGGCAAAGCCTTCCGGACCCCGGGGCTGTGGGAGCTGAAGCCACAGAGCATCCCAAGCGCTCCGGTGGTTGGGACCCAGCCCCAGCTGTGTTACAATCTCCAGTGGTGCCAGAGACATCGCTGACCCCGCGACCAGCATGGTGGCTCCAGCACAGGTCCTCCTGTCTCCTCCGGCAAACACAAGTGTCTCATGGGCTGCGCTACTCACACCTGGAACACGCTTACGGCCTGAGAGAATCCACAGAGGTAGTTTAAGAAGCTTACTAAAGGACTTGGCAGACGAGGGGGAAAAAAAACCAAAAACATGTAGGATTTAACATTTTCCTTCTTTCTTTAAATCTGGAAACACTTGGCAGATGCAGTTAACCTTGTGTGGTCACCTCTTCCCACGGCTTCCCACGGCTGCGGAAGGTGCTCATCCTAATGGCTCATTCAGCTCAAAGTCCCTCTGCAGAGAGTTTTCTTCCAATTTCCAGCCCTCCACCCATCCCCCCCCACCACCCCCGCCTTCAAGTGGTCTTAAAGAAAGGACTGGGGCAGGCTGGACTTCAGATGACCCTTGAGCACTGTGCTTCCTTTCACAGCGGGACACGTCAACTGCTTCATCGCATCAGTCTCAAGCAGACAGGTATGTTGGCTGGGAAGCAGAGTCTCCAGCTGAGGGTAAAGGGCATGTCACAAATAGCCATGTACGTACGGTGAATGCCCTGTAGCCCTGCGGAGAACAGTCTGTGCTAAGATTTTGAATTTCCACAGCATCTTCTCAGCTGATCTTACAGGAGAAAGACCGGTTGGATTTCACAGCTCAACAGCTAATAGGATGCTACAGGATTTGATAAAGAAAGAAACTGCTGTTACAGGTTTAACTATCCTGTAACAAGAAATAGAGAGCTGTACTAAATTTCAATATTTTATATAGTATTTGCACCGAAAATAGAGCTGCAGATCTGTGTTGTGTGTTACTAGTTTAAAACTAAATACCTGGATGCATAGCTGCCGATGAACCCCGTACCGAGACGAATGAGATAACCTATCATCTTATAGCCTAAATCTCTGACACCAGCAGTATCTTCCACTGCAGCTGTTCCCTTTGCTTCGGAAATCTGGATTCAGAGAAAGAAGAAAATTGGGACTCGGCAGAAGTTTAATTCGGAACCAAAGAAGATCAAAATTCATTTAGGCCCTGCTGAAGTATCTGCTGAGGTGTACGGCACGCTAATAGACCCTGGGCTGATATTGCCAATTATCCCCTCTGCACCATCTGGACTCTCCCCAGGCGTGTGTGAGCCTCCCGGTTTAGCAGCGCTGGCGCTTACAGAGAGGGACGTGGCAGCCTGAGCTGCTCCCCTGACACAGAGAGCTCCGCGGGCAGCCAGCTCTGCAGCTGCCTGGAGAGGAGCGCCAACAGCACCGGGCACCGGGAGCGCAGGGGCTTACCACACTGGTTTTGAGGAGCGCTCAGCTGCACTGCCCGAGAAGGGAAGAATCAATAACAATTCGTACGCGGGCCCCAGGGTGGGATTGACTAGAGCGAAAGCAGAGCTTTGAAGGAAGCATATGAAGTACCACCAAGTCTAGGAGGACCAGCCACTGAAGCAGGGATTGAGCCCAGCGGATTTTGTCAGCTCTCTACAAACAAGACTCGTAGGAAGCTAGATCCCTCCTGATGAACCGCCCGGGACAAAAAGAGCTGCTCTGCAAATCGCCAGAGAAGAGCCAGAGAAGTGCATGACAAAGACCGTACCTGATCCTAGGGAGAAAATCTGACAAGTCAGGCTCAGGAGCCA
Organism: Buceros rhinoceros silvestris; assembly: GCF_000710305.1. Taxonomy (NCBI): domain Eukaryota; kingdom Metazoa; phylum Chordata; class Aves; order Bucerotiformes; family Bucerotidae; genus Buceros; species Buceros rhinoceros. The sequence goes on along the minus strand of NW_010413144.1, from coordinate 18,035 downwards.
GAAGCTGTTTATGATGGCAGCAAAAAACCAAACTCTCAACTCTCACCTTGGAAGAAACAGGCTCGCTGAGCCAAGCATCACCTCCTAGATAGCAATCTAATGAGAAGCCTCTCTCCAGCTCCCCTCTCCCTTCCCTCCTCCACGTGCACATCCCTTTGATGTACAGCTGCACGGGCTGGCCAGGTGCAATCTGGTTTACTGAGTAATGTGCACAAGGCGTTGTAAAATATTCCCAAGAATTCAGACCAACCTGGGTTCAACGTTTCGTGTCTCTGAGTTTCGGCCCCTGATGGACAAGTTCAGCAGCTGCTGGCTGAGCACATCTCCTCACTTGGAAGGCACTGTACCTCCCCTCTTCAGCTTGCAGGCACCTGAGGGAAGAAGGTGAGGTGCAGGACAGCCCCACCTCCTTCTACAAGAAAAGGCTGGGCAGGGAGCTGCCTCCTGGGGACGGGAAGGGAACTGGGTGGGCGTTTGCAGGGGATGCGCTGCCTTGCTGTCTCTCTGAACCGAACCTGCAGAGTCCTGCCTCTGAACCGAGGACTGCAGGGAGGGGCTTGGGGCTTTTTTCTGTGCTGGCTGCTGTGTTCTGGGCCACCTCACACCAACATACCTCACCATTACTCAGCTTCCAAGTGAGGCCACATTGTTCATCCTGGCTTTGACTCCTCCTTTGCACAAGTCCAGCCATGTGCTGTGGGAGCAGGTTTGGATGATTCCCCTTCTCCTCACCGTGCAAGGACAACTCTGTTTAAACCTGCCTCCAGCCCCAAGAGTAGGTGTCTGGAGTGCACTGCTGGGCAGGCACCCAAAACAGCTCTCGACAAGCTTGAGAGCAACATAACCACATTTTTTTTGTTTGGCACTTGAGAGCAGCGTAACCGCTCTGCCAAGCTAATGCAACCTGCTTCCAAGAAAGACTAATTAACCCAAAAAGGCATCACATTAGTGTCGTCACCTGGCGCTGTGTTGCTAAACAAGCACCTCCGGGGCTCACCTGGGCATTTCCGAGAAAAGCTGCTCTGCACCACGTAAGCTGCGCACTCCAACATACCACCCGCTGCTGCCCACAGCTGAGAACCGCCTGAAGTGCAGGCAGAGATGTACGTGCCATCCCACCCGCCACAACACACAGACCCAGCAAGAAGACAGGCAGCATCCAGAGACGCTGAGTACAACTCAGAGCTGGCAAAAGGGTGACAGTAAGGCAGTTAGGTGTCGTAGGAGGTCATTACACACACCCAATTGCTCATGACTGACTGACTCACTAGAGTTGTTCTCCTCTGTCAGCACGTACCTCTCACTGGCCCTTGACCCTCACTCAGTGCCAGCAGTAGAGCAGTGTCTGACCCCAAAGCCAGCTGCTAGCCCCACAGAGCATGTACCAGCGATGGAGAAACACCCATTCCCCTCTTCCTTTGCCAGTTAATCGGCGGACGCTGGATTCCACCTACAGGTTTTTTCCTCTCTGCACACACACGACGAGCAATTTCCAATACAGACGCTCACTACGCTCCAGTGGAGCACAGGATAAAGCAAAGGTAAGCGGCAGCCAGAGGACTGTCTGCACACAGCAGCCGGTGATGGGGAAGCTGCTCTCAGCTTATGGAATCCACTCAGACACTTCCAGAAATTCACATCAGATAGCCACCCTCTCTGAATGGATAATAAACACGTCTGACCCAATAATCCCAGCGTTATCTCTGTTCCAACTACCAAGTCGTACAATACAGCTACACACCTGATGTAATTTTAATAACACAAGACCACAAAGAGCAATGGAGCACAATGGCGAGAGCAGACAGGGGAACATTGATTTTCCGATTGCATTCCACTCTAAACATCCAACTGCTGGTGGTTTATCTAAAATACAAGCGGTCCTAACCGGAGCAAAAAGTTCACGTGTTTAGGCTGAACCGTGCTTAACGTGCCAGCCGCAGTGAACCCCGCGGGCACGCTGCCTCTGCCAGCCGCAAACAGACACTCTTCAGCCGGGATCAATGCCTTCAGCTCCAGCGGCACTACTTGTACAGACGAGTCCAACACGACAGAGGCATTGCTGTCACACACGTCCCAACCATAACATCCCCTGGTTCTTTCAGAAGCTGTTCGAGCACCTTTTGGGGCTCAGCAAGCATTACTTCACCATCGCTGCCTCTCTGAAGTGCTGAAGAAACATTTACCGGTATGTAAATACTTACCATTGGGAGTTTACACAGGAAGAGGAGATGCTTCTACATTCTAGATGCTTCTGTCCATTTTTCCTTGGCAGAAATACAGAGCTGGTCACATTTTGCACGGTATTTAAAGCCTAATGTTTTTCAAAGAACAAGAGCCTCTACAGAATAAATAAAGCAACAGAGCTCTATTCTCCACTGGGCACCTCCACTTTCACAACATCGAACAAACGGCCAAGAACGATTCATGGTCTGGAAAACCCGCTTTTCTGTGGGAGAGTTAGAGAATTCAATCTTGTTAGCTTATCAAAGAGCAGGTGAAGAGGAGATCTGATCGCAGTCTGTAAGTACCCACACAATATCTGGCATCTGATCCCAGGCAGGTCCTTAATCTGGCAGATCAAAGCGCTGGGAAGTGCAATTAGACAAGCGAACTGCAACAAGCAGACTTTTCCATCTCCACCTAGCCCTTCGGTCTAGAACAGCACAGAGCGTCCGTTTCCTGCCTGCCCCAGGTCTGGATTTCTTCCTGCTCTAGGGATGCTCTAACAGAGTCATATATTATTGGATTTAATGCTGGAATAAGGAGGGGAAATTCCATGGTCTGCAGTTTAACAGACAATCAGGCTAGATGCTCACAGGCCATTCTGGCTTCAAAAATAAAAATAAATATGAAAGAGAGTTATACAAACAAGATGAGAGTTATACAAACGGGCAATGTAATAATGCTACTTATCAAATTACTTTTTCAGATTTAGAATACATTTGTGCACACAGAATATATTTGAACACATGATGTTCACTATGAAACAGCAGGCAAAACCTTTTTCCTTTTGTCTGTAAGGACGCTGGCTGCCTCGCTCCTCACGCTCATGCAAGTTATTTTGAGGCAAAGTGAGGAAGTTTGGGCTCCGTTTGGGTGGATTTCTTGTTATTATTAATTTCTCACCTCTCTAACTACTACTGAGGCATCTTCAAAACTCCCACGTTCATAACCAGGGAAAAGCACATTCATAACCATGAAGATCTTCAGCCTGGAATGCAGCTGACCGTTCCCTGCTGAGCCCTCACAGCGTCACTGCTTCCACAAAGGGATTAAGGACTCTCCTCCCGCCTGACAAGTGATAGGACTAGAGGAAATGCCCTCAGGTTGTACCAGGGGAAGTTTAGGTTGGAGATCAGGAAAAATTTCTTTACAAGGGGGGTTGTGAAGCCCTGGAACAGTCTGCCAAGGGAGGTGGTGAAGACCCCATCCCTGGAGGGGTTTCACAGCCGTGTGGCTGTGGTGCTGAGGGACATGGCTTAGGGACCCTGGCAGTGCAGGGTGAACGGTTGGACTCAATGATCTTAAAGGTCTCTCCCAACCAGATGGTTCTGTTATACTCACTCTTTTTTTTGTTTGGTTTTTTTTTTGGAAATGTTCCATTCACAGTGCGCTGGGTGATTGCTCTCAAAGTAACACATGCTCCACAGATTAGCAGGCTCTTAAAAAGAGGCTTGTCTTCTCTTTATGGGCCTGGACTATTAAAAAGAAGTTAACGGAAAGACACCCATCAGCTTCTGCGGGTATTGGATTGGGGCCTAAATTACTGCTAGTGCTGAACAGGCACAGTCAGAAAGTATTTCAGAAAACATCTGCTATACAGTGCGCTCTGAGTCTAAAGCGGATTTCCCCGAGATCCCTTCCAAACTCCAAAGTGGCTTTGAAGAAGGTACCTGCTCTCCCACCGAGCATCCCCCTCTAACGATGCGCTGGAATCAGGCATCCCCTGTGTGCTCACAGTGGGGTTTTGAATCCCTTATCTTGGGCTTCATGCCCTCCACACACACACACACACACACACGCACGCACACACACACGCAGCTCTTCTCTACACCAGGCTGTCTCCTCCCCATCTGACTCCGTGAGCTTCTCCTGTCTAAGCCTTCAACGGGAAGAGTTCTTGCAGCTCACAAAACTCGAGCTGTTAGTGAACCACCGGTTTTGACATTGTCGCATCCTTCTGGATAAAAGGCTGGCTGGATGGCCGGGCCCAGGGAGTGGTGGTGAACAGAATTCAGCCCACTTGGCGGCCGGTCACCACCGGTGTCCCCCAGGGCCCAGTACTGGGGACTGTTCTCTTTAACATCTTTATCAATGATGAGGGCACCCTCAGTCAGGCCGCAGATGACACCAAGCTGGGTGGGTGTGTTGATCTGCTTGAAGGTCAGGAGGCTCCACAGAGGGATCTGGACAGGCTGGATCCATGGGCTGAGGCCAATGGTATGAAGTTCAACATGGCCAAGTGCCGGGTCCTGCCCTCGGGCCACAACGCCCTGTGCGTGTGATGTACAGAGCACATCTTGCAGGCTCCTAAACACCTCCCTGGCGAGCCCGTCAGTGGGACTGCCAGCTCATTACAGAACGCCGATTCCATCCCACCGAGTGACCTGAAGCTGCTGCAGGGCACTCGGTTGTGTATGCTTTCAGGGGAAATACCGGAACACTGAACCTCTCCACATTTGGCTCCGGAAAGGTTAGTTCACGGAGACGTCTGTTCCTTGTCAAAAAATCCCTTCGATTTCTTTCATTCATGTTGTACACAGACAGATCATTATTGGCTTGAAATTGCAGAATCCATTTCTTCCCCTTAAGAAAATCCATAGTAAGTCTTACTGGGTTAAACTAGTAATTTTAAAAAACAAAATGGAAACAGGGGGAAACAGTTTTCTGAAGATAAACAGAGGTTCAGAACACAGTTTTCGTTTTAAATGGAAGCAGAAGCGCAGGCACAGACAGCTGAATTTTTCTAACTAAGTGAAACCAGAACTTGAAATCCGGCTGTGGGCAATTGAGACTGCTAAACCGCTCCCACTTGTTCGAGCGACCTCCCCATTCCCCACTCCTCCGATGCTCACTTACTGCCTCTTCTCTTCGATTAGGCACCTATCCCACAAGCTGCCCCGTGTCCCGCTCACCGCAGCAGGGCACGAGGGCTCGCAGTGCGGAGCGTTTCGCCATCTGTTCGGGGCTGGGGCTGGCTGACGGCGCGTGTCTGAAAAGCGTCCCATCTGCTGAAGCCCCACTCCTAACGGAGGCCCCTCCAGCAGGGCAGAACAGGAGCCTGCCTAGATGTTAACACAAAAATTAAAAATCAGGGATTTTTCCCAGTGCCAAGCGGGTTCTTTATTCCTATAGCTCTCCCGTGACCTTCCTCAACTGGTTCTCAAGCTCTCCTGGAGGAGATATGGGTCTGTATTTACAAACAGGGAAACTGCACGGGAAAAATTGATAGCGGAGCCAGAAATAGCAGCCTGGCTCCCCAGTCTCAGGCCAGTGCCAGAGACACTGGGCTGCACTCGTCTCTCAGGAAGCGGCCGTGGTCAACTCCCTTGAAGTGCCACATCAGTGCTTCTGAATGCGCTGGGTTTATTTTAAATAGCCCCCGTGGGGGGGGAGGGAGAGGGAGGGACAGCCTGTGCGTCAAATATGATTTCTGAGTTGATGTCTATAATATCCTGTATGTTATATGCTAGAGAGAAGGAAGAAAAAAAGCTTCAGGATACTATCTGCTTCCACCACACCGCTGAAACGGCAAAGGATAAAGACACGCACGAGGGAGTCAGGGACCAATGCACAAAGATGTTCTACCTGCTCCAGTTCTGGTCGCATTAACAGCGAGGCTCCTGTGAGTTATCTCCGCGGGGCATGCTCAGTGCCATTTCAGGGAAAGAAGAACTATCCATCTCCAGCTCCTGAAGAATCTCCTACCTTACCAACATGGTTGTGGCACTGCGGAAAATGCTGGAGATGCAGCGGAGCTACAGAGATCAGAGCTAAACTCGCCAATGTGGAGAGAGCAGGCAGACACCTCTCGGATCTGCACACTCACCAGGTTTCCTCTTCCCGGATGGTTTTGATGCAAAACCTGTCTCCAAGATGCACTTTTGACCACTGCAGCACTTGAGCTCTGGTCTCCTCACAGCCTGTGAGCTGTCTGACCCCAATGGCCCAGAGCTGCTCAGGGTGACAAGTGACATCTGACAAAGAACGACAAGAGGGAACATCTGCAGAGCCAAGATATGCCAAAGAGGACCCTGAAACACGGAGCTGCGCCCTCACCTGGAATAGCAACATTTAGGCCTGCAGATATTATTAACTGTTGGATCATTTCCTCCGTTCTTCAGGAAAAGGTTGGGACCAAAGCCAAAGCAGGAACCTAGCTAAGGAGTACACGGCAAGCAGGAGTTGCCTTTGAGAAGGGATGTGTTCGGTTGGTCTCCGCAGTCTAGGCAAGGGTACAGACTGCTTTATATGCTGATTCCACACAAAAGAACCCGGTTAATTTGGCCCAGTGGGAGGATCACTCATCTAGAGATCAGAACGCCGTCCAGCCCTGAAGCGCTTGCAGAGCCACTGCTTTCCAGGAAAGGAATTAGGGGGTCAGCGCAAACAGGGAACTCCACGTGAGCTCCCAGTGCAGTGGGACCATGCACCAGCAACAAATGGAGAGCTGAAGTGGAAAGGTCGTCTAACTTCAGCTGAAATAGTGTTTTCCCGAACCCAGTTCCTCTGCACTAAAACAGCAGGGAGCCTTCGCACCACCTAAGGCGCAGCTGACCTAGGAGGGCGGCAACCCCAGCACAGCCAGAGCCCAAAGCGAGTGTGAGAACACAGGTTTGACGTTTACAAGCTGGAGAGAACACAGTGGAAATGGTGAGTGAAGACAGCTTTGTATTTTCTGAAGCGTCTCAGGAGGACGGACGATGGGAAGCAGCAGCAACGCGGGAACGTCCTCTACATTTCTGAGCAATACAAGAGAACGTGTTTCTGACTTTGGCACTTGCGGACTTCTCGTCTCCTCTGCTCCAGCGGTGAACACAGGGGATATGCCTGACCCACTGGGTCGCCCGACAGGAGAAAGCTCTGGAGCCCTTTGGGCAGTATCCACCTGTGCTGGGGTGCAACACCGCAGAGAGCCCATGCTCCAGGCACGGCCTCCGGGAGAGCTGCAGGATCCACTGACAAGCTGCACCTTCAGCAGGGTCTTGCCGAGTGGGACAGAGGCCACAGCACGGGGATGGGGGATGGATTTCAGGGTTTAAGGGAGCTCTCTGTACACGGCCAGCCGGTACAGAGGTGACCAGGACAGCCCACGCTCCTCACTAGGCCAAGTGTTCTCTCACACTGCACCTAAAATTTCCACACCTCGAACTTCGCAATGGTCAAACACTTATGTCTAAGCACCTGCTACGAAGCAGGAAGAATATCAGCTTTCCCTCCCCCACAGAGCCATCTCTCTGTGTGCTGGAAAGCCCACAACGATTCTTCCAGGCGCAGAATAAAGAACTGCTGGGACAGTTCGATGTAAGCCTGTGCAAATGCACCCAGGACCCAGGCGTATTGCACGCCGGGGAGGGCAGGCTCAGCCACGCCTGCAGCCTGCGCACATACCAAGAGCTCAAAAACACGGTTCAAAGCCCTCAGCAACACGATTGGTGCACGTGCTCCAGCTAGTTCAAGAGGGCACTGATAGTTCATGGCAATTATAACATTATCACTCTGCAGATCTTGCTCTGGATTCAATTTTTTTGCTAGACTAACAAGAATAACGTGCCAGCCAAGACAGCCACTCCCCTGGTAGAGTAACCCATGTCTAGAAACACGTCCAGAGGCTTTGGTTTAGAACCCAGCATTTCAGCGTGGACCTGTCTTTAGTCTAAACCGCCAAGGAAGAAACTTCAGCATTTGAATGAAACCACCGATGTGCAGAGCCCTCCCTACTGATCGAAGAAAAGCGATTATCTGCTCTTTTGTTCTGAGAAGGAAAATGTCTGTTCCTAAAGAAGAGATCACAAATGCCCATGTGCCTTTTCTGTAGAACTCTGAATTATATTTCACAGCTCCAGATAAAAATTAATGACCTTTGCGGTGTGAAGCATGCTCCAGCTGGGATCACTTGTATTTCTAATGTCTTGCATCACGGATACAGAGTCTGTCTTCGCAGCCACAACATGCTGTATCACGATACTAGCCGGAGACCAGAGAGTAACTTACCCACTAAGGCTCTGATCCAGTCTCCATTGAAATCAATGTAAAGGGTTCCTCTGACGTGAACGGCTATTGACTGGATCAATCTTTTTGTCTTCATAGCTGGAGCCCAGCAATTCTCCCGTATGCTCTGTGACCTTGCTTTCTCATCAAACTCCACTCCAGGGATTCATGAGATACAGAATACTGCACATGGATGTTCACCCCGGAGATTCAGTCACGTCTAAGCAGAGCAGCGACAAGCAGGCAACGTACTTCCTTTCCTACCGTGCAGTCTGCTGGCCATCCAGAGAACACCAAGATTTACTTTACGCGAGGTGAGATCTTGCACGTAGCACGCAGATCACACCTCCAACAAAGACACGCAGGTAGGGGCAGTGGGGTAAACTAAGGACAGCTTGGGGTTTGCTGACGTCGATGTGAATTGGACACTTAAAGGCAGGTCGCGGAAGTTTGGCCCTTAGCGCTCTTTCACCGAACTCTGCTGGGTCATCCAGCCTCCTGCTCTCGCGCACAACTGCGTCACCGATCCCTTTCATAAACAACCGCGGTCCACGTTAAACACACTCTGTCTTTCAAAAGCGGTGACAAAAGCCTGCCCCCCACTTCTCCTGCGGCCAGAACACGACAGTTTCTGGTCTGACCTTACTCGCCACCTATGCACACAGATCTGATCCTGGGCCAGCCTAGCGCTTTAGCTTAAACTGTTCTTTTCCTCCCCTGGTATTAACACCCGTGATATATTTACGGACACCTACATCCCCTTTCCACCTCAGCCTTGCGGGGCTAAGCGAGCCAGGCGACACGCATGTCCTCTCCAATGACGGCTCTTCAACCTGTTGAGAATATTTTGCTCCTCAGAGTACTTTAAAGTACTTGCAGGAGTTCAGACAATTTATTTTACAGCCGGATTAGGCCATGACAACCTCCTGAATTACCCGGGGTACAGCATACCAGCGGTAATTCCTGCATTTCGGCCACAAATCTAGATTAAACAAGGGCGCACATTTAATAGACGGCAGAGAAACACATCCATAATACTCTAATGCATCAAGCCCCAGTTGTGCTCAGGTACCAAAATGATCAGAAACTCAGTTAAAGGACGTGCAGAGGGCAGAGCAGTAAAAACCAGAGGCCATGAAAAACGCTGCACTGGTTTAACAAATATGGGTTCTGTGACACCGTGAGCATCAGAAACTGCTTTCAAAGTTAAAATACAAACTTGTTATGACCAGCCATGTAAACGCTGCCACAGTAAGTATTGTTAGGTCTCAGCCTGGAGCTTTCCTCTCATGCCTGGATTTGACTTCCAGTGAGCTCGCACTTTTAACAACATTTTTTTCCCTGGTTTTCTTTGGCTCTATTTTCCAGGCCTTTGTATTTTGACACAGAGGAGAGAAAGCAGTCCGTGAAGTGCTTTGGGACCAGTATATCCTTGGGCTTGAGGGTAAGCCAGAGCTTCAAGATAGGAACTGAAGCAGCAGTGCTACCTCTGCACCTCCACGGGCTTTTGCAAATATTGCTGCCATCGCCCTACCTTCGGGTTCTGTGACACCGTGAGCATCAGAAACTGCTTTCAAAGTTAAAATACAAACTTGTTATGACCAGCCATGTAAACGCTGCCACAGTAAGTATTGTTAGGTCTCAGCCTGGAGCTTTCCTCTCATGCCTGGATTTGACTTCCAGTGAGCTCGCACTTTTAACAACATTTTTTTCCCTGGTTTTCTTTGGCTCTATTTTCCAGGCCTTTGTATTTTGACACAGAGGAGAGAAAGCAGTCCGTGAAGTGCTTTGGGACCAGTATATCCTTGGGCTTGAGGGTAAGCCAGAGCTTCAAGATAGGAACTGAAGCAGCAGTGCTACCTCTGCACCTCCACGGGCTTTTGCAAATATTGCTGCCATCGTCCTATCTTCATTTCTGAAAGCAACGGTGATTTAAGATCTCGTGATCCCTCCCTGCTATCAGCTTAATTAAAAGCTTCATTAAATGAACCGTTTCACTTTGTACTGAAACAAATTAGGAATACTTACATGATCAGTCAGCTGAGCAGCAGATAATGAACAGCTGAGAGGCAGTAACAACCCCCATCAGTACAGTTGTTTAAAAGCCACAGGCATGACTATCTTCCAAAATTTACCATACCCTTGTGAAACGGATAAACACGCCAACAGACACCCCTCCTCGCACCTCGCTTTCCTAGTTACCTTCACGTGGTCTGCTGTAGCCATATGGATCCAGGACAGACCCGAGGGCAGAAACCAGTCTTCCTTTCCTGCACCCACAGCTCAGGTCACCCCCCCCAGGTGTCGGCGTGGCACCAGACAGGTTCTTTTTTTATCTGACCTCCTTCCAGTGAGTTCTTCTTGACAAACTCTGCAGAAGCATTTTTGCCTACAAACAACTGCAAGGCTGGTTTTACTGTTGTCCATAAAGCATTTGCAAAAAAAAAAAAAAATGAGGCAAAGAAATATCACAGAGTAAGTCCTAGCAATTTCTTGAACGCTCATGGCATGAGCGTCTGCATAACTGGCTCATTCAAGCCCCTCCTCGTTTACTGAACACCCAAGCCGTTCACCCAAGCCTGCTGACAGACTCGCGTGTGACTTGGCTACACTGCACCACTGGCCACCAACAACACAGCCGTACGGCACCGCAGTGAGGTACCCTCCAGCGACTCCAAAACCAACGTTTGGCTGCAGAAAAGCCTCTGTGAACATGAATTCATCACGACTCCAATCCTTTGTGGAGGCAGAGACATAGCCGTATTTGCTGAAAGCGAATTAGACAAGGGATGCAGAACCACGAAGAAGCTACCTGTGCAGCACGAGCTGCTGACCGACGGACCCGCTGGCCTAAGCAACACTCTGTATTTCCTCAGAGGGTCATCTCACCCTGACTACCACAGCCGACGTCCCACAGAACAGCAGGATCTCTGTATGGACCTACAGACACGTATCGTAGATAATCTTCAACACAAACCCACCCAGAGACACAGGTGAAGAGGAAAGAGTCTGAAACAAACTCCTACTTACTTCTAATCCAGGAAATCAGACTAAAATTCCTCAGTGGGGTTTGGGGTTTCTGTCTGGTTTGGTTTGTTTTCCAGGAGGAGGAAAATCCACACTCACAGGATGAGGAGATGTCAGCATGGAGCACGCTTTTACAGCCAGCCTCTAAACCCTCGAATAAAGAAAAGGGCTTAGTGGAAACCGCAGGCGGCCAAAGCTGTGTAGGTGCAGGCAACGCCGCTGCTGTCACGGACTGACAGCAAGGCCCAGTGCCTCCCGCTGGCACAGATAACGCCTGCAGGCCAGACTGGGGAAGGGGGCAGCCTGGAGGGACTGCATGCCTCCCCCGGAGCTGCTGGGTTCCTGTCCACCAGAACGGATCGGTTCCTTCACGGAGGAGCGCCTGCAGGTTCACCCGGGCTCAGCTCCAAAGGAGCTCGGTGCCAGCTTTCCATGGGACAGTGCTCCTCATCGCAAAGCCTGGGGGGTGACACGGTGCCCCTCAGCAGCAGGGACCTCGGCCAGGCCTCCCCCTGCACATGGTGCTGTGCTTTGTGTTGGGTTTGTTGTGGAGAAAGACCACACAGGGACTTTGACATCCTGTAAATGGAATGCCGTGGCTGGTTCCTAAACGTGATGAATCCCATCCTGAGGGCCTTAGCTTCAGCAGCGAGTGAACGATCAAGCTCAGGGAAAACAATGGTGCATTATCAAACGAATTTCACAGCGCGGATCACGTGGGACTCCCCAGAGCCCCTCCAATGCCAAAACACAATCCGCTTGTGTAGAAGAGCGGCACAACTGCTGTCATCAAGCCTAAATTAACTGGCCAGACTCATCCCCTGGTGTAGCCTCACTTGAATCGCTGAGCAGGTCAGTGGGATCCTGCAGCAGACAGTTTTAATGTGGAATTTGACCAGCTTCAGGTTCTGCCAACACGTGGAAGTTCCACACTGACGTAGCCCAGCGCAGCACAAGATCTTGCAACACGGTGGAAACCGCCGTGACAGGTACGTTAGGGATGTACCGAAGGACACTCAGAGTTAAATGTATGGTCTGCTACCACGAGCTGGAAGATGAAAACTTCCCAATCGCAACTTCATCACAGCCAAAGTCCCTGCCGAGTACAGTCAGCCAAAGCTGCACCAGCCACCTGCAGCCTGAGCTCTGCTTTCACTCCCTTTTAACTTCTCGTCACGCCCTAAGGAAAGGTGACACTGATTCACCGTTCAAATAAATTGGTGATACAGAAGAGAAGAGTGATACCATGCCTGACATAAGAAGTGTGGAGCAAGAAGTTTAATGATGCAAAGGGCAGGATCAGGTATTTAAAAAACAACAAGAATATTGTGGATATCACGGGCCAGAAAGAGGTTTATAGCTGCATTCAGGACCCCCGAGCTTTAACAAGGCGTAGCTGTTCAAAAGGCAAACAAAACCACTTCACTGTACTAAACCACATTTTTCCAGCACAGACGGGGAAGCATTAATGGAGCTTTACAGTACAGTTCTGTCCTGTACCCAAAGAAGAGGAATTCAATCTTGAGCAGGTCAGAGAAAAGCTACTCACGCTATCAGACACTTTATGAATCTCCTGAGCTTAGACTGTTCAGCCTAGTAAAACAAAAGCTGAGAGGGGAGATGACTGCTGACTGTAAATACGTCAGCTTTTAAAGAGCTGTTTAGGTTAATATAAAGTGTTCATGCAAGACAATAAATAATATATCTCTGAACGGGATTAACATACACCTTAGAAAATACTTCTGACTGCCGAAGGACTGAGTTTCTTTAACAGTTTTCCATTGAGAACAGTGGGGACGAGACACCCATGTGCTTTAAAACCAGGTCTTGCTCGGCGCAGTGAGGACTGCACAACACTCCACGTTCCAGAGCAGCGAGCAGAGTCCATAGTCGGGAGATACCACCCCAGTCTGTCATCCCAGTCTGTCATCTCCGAGAGACTCCACAGCCCTGGTGAGGTCCCGGGGTGCTTGGTACCGTACATGGGCTTATCACAAAACGATGGATTCCCACTACACCATCCTGCAGTTTTTCTGTTGTCTTGTCTTACCCGACAGATTCAGAGGGCATCTTACTCAGGAATTAATAAACCAATCCGGCAAAAATTTAAATCAAGACTAGAAGTTTGGAGTAGAAAAGGACTGGAGTGTTAATACAGGGCAAATAAAAACATACAACTACAATCTAAGCAATAGCTACGCCTAGACAATAAAAAACCAACAGTAAACCTTGAGGTAGCGTGTTACCACTTGTCAGCTGAAGATAAAAATAGACTCTGTGAGTGCCCCTTGCCCATTGCAAACGAGAAGTGAAACATGTAAACCTAAATAAAACAACTTCCAGCACGAATTTGGAGACGAGCAGCTGGAGTGATAACACCATGCTCCAGCTCAACTCCAGCTGCAGCGACACACTCGATGGCAGCTCCGCCGAGCAGAGAATCAGCCATCAAAGCGTAATTCATTACGCCATGGTGCTGCGATGAGAGCACTTCCATCAGCGTGCCGCAGGCAGCTGCAGCAATAAGCCTTCGCCGACACGCAGAAATTCTATAGGGTATATGTATTTGGTGGTGTAACACGTAATTTGCAAGACATATTTAGAAAGCTCTAATTAATTTTGTGATCGATGCTCGGAAACTACTGAGTGAAGTGAAGATTCTGTTTAAAATTGTTAAATTACATTTGTGAATTAACAGTAGCGGGGCTGAGTAATCACCACTTCGTGTTCATGTATAGTTCATTCAGTTCAATTATGTTCTGCTGTATAATGAAGAGGAGAAAATAGCCAGATAAAATGGTCCTGCAAGAACCCGGGTGACAACTCACAGAGTTTACAAAAGAGCGAGGAAAACGGTAGATTTTCTTTCAACCTTTTAAAGAAGACGAGCCTTGGATTTATTGAGGAGGCAAGAGAGGCGCTATTACTGGTAGAACCCTCTCGCACTCAGAGCGCTCAAGTATTTTGAGAGCTGTCCTTAAGAGACATCACGCCACGTCCAGCAATAGTCACACAGGTGCTACAGATGCGCAAATAGTTGAAGAGTTAAGGAATACCATAACCAACTGAAACGCCACGGAAAATTACATGCAGACATAAATACAAGATACACTGAACGTTCCTTGGATAGGGAACACCTGGAACTCTTCCTCCTGGAGAAGCAGCTAAACATTCCTTGTATCTCGGTCAGGTTTTACCTTACTACCTATCACTGTGGAAGGAGAGAATCAGTGAAAAAATAGTAAGAATACCATTGGCATCAAGGGTTAAAAGGGATCGATTCAATTTTTAGGGCAAATTATCAGTATTATTTTTTGCTGTGCCTTACTGGTTGGTTGGCGAGTTTACTTGTTAGAAGTCTGAGGAGGGTAATTTAGAAGAGAGGAGCTGGCTGATAGGCCTAAGGTGAATCTGGATCCATATTCTCCAAACTCATCAATCCTAATTCTTTGTACAGAGAAATTCTCCACTGCCCCTCTCTCTTAGTGTAAAAGCTTGAGAAAATCAATCGATATATTGCTTTTGTTATTTGCCACACACACACCCACCCCCTCCACAGCTGTGGCTGCCTCGGTCCCCCTGGTGACGCTGCTTAACGTCTACCTACCCACCAGCCCAGCGAGCCTTTCTCTGGAGATGTATTCTCCTCTGTAACTCGCCGTGGCAGCAAGAATATAAATTGCTGCAATTTGCAACTTGTCCAGGACCCAGGGCCTCGAAAGCGAAGAGCACGGCAGTGTGAAGTGGATGGATACTGACCGTGATAACACAGTTTGGATATCAGAATTACTTCTTACCTTAAAGATAATGACTCCAGCGACATCCTACCCTTTGGCAGAGGAACTCAGCACATGAATCATGACTACCAGCCTCACTTCTGGGCCGAAGATCTGGTCGTACCCGATTCTTCTCAACTCGTGAGAAGCCAGTCAAGCCCACCCCGGGCAGAGATGTGCAGAACGCTAGTCGGGTCCCCCTAAAGCCACGCCGTAACGGGCAATGCTCTTCCACACCACCAGCAGAGGTGCCATTACCACGAACCCCTGGCGCCAGCGGTTTCTCTGTACACGTGCTGGCAGATGCAACTGCTGTTGATCTACCAGCAAGCTCGTCACCTTCGAGAAGTCCACACGAGAAAGACAAAACCTTCTCCACGCCCACCTTTCTCAGTTTGCCAGGCACACCAAAAGGAGCACGCAGCGACGCTGCCTGCCTGGAGAGCAGAGGAACGGTGGAACGCGGTGCTGCACCGGCAGCGCAGTCGGTCCCTGCAGCGCGCGCTCATTTGATCAAAGGGGGTTCTGCTGCCAATTTACTTTTCTTGATCCCACTGAAAAAGACTTTTAGTCTCTGTTTTAAACTTGACTCCTACTTGCTGCCCCCAGGAAAATCAAGGCCAGATAAATGATTTTCAAAGCCAAGACACTTTCTTTTTTTTCAGATTCAGAAAATGATTTTGTCCTGATGAATAATACAGGCTTTTTTCATTTAACTTAACTCAGCGTTACAACGCACCTCTGCTCTCTCCAGGTAACCAAGGACACATGCATTTTTAACACACCTGTCTCAAAATGAGTTCGCAGTTACACACAGTCAAAAAATCCATCCTGCCACTTGCATAATGAGATACGGAGCCATGCGAAACTGCTCAACATGCAGCTCCACGCTGCCACTTCTGAAGATTCACTCTGTTATGGAGGGCTGCACTGTAAAGCAGTCCTTTTTTCTCTTTTTTGGGGGGGGAGGTGGGGAGAATTTTGGAGTATTTGGGGCTCACCATAGATTCAACATGCACTTCCAGAGCTCCACAGAAACCTAAGACTTCTCCAGAAAGTACAGAGAACCATCACTGGTTACTCCACCGCATCAAAACACAGATCATTTAACCCGAGAAAGTTACAGTCTCCTCTGAGTTTGTTTGATCTGACATCAACATTGTCTTGACACAACCCTATTTCTCTCATTTCTAATTCCCTCCTTGCACCCACACGCCAGATTTCTCCTCCCCACACTCTAACCACTTGTGCTTTTGACGTCACATCCCAGCGTGTTTCTCCATCACCAAACATCTCCACCGTTTGGGTCCCAAGCAAGGTAAATAATCCAGCCCCACATCAAAGCAACAAGTAGGAGCAATCTGAAAACTGTGCAGGTTTCAGGGATGGAAGACAGCGAGGAACAAGCAAGGTCTTACTGCCAAACAGCGAGGAAACTTAATGAGCCTTTCCAACGCCCAACTGGCAGGGCGAGTGCGTTAAAAGAATGTAAAAGAGGGGAAAGGACCATCTGCCTGCCAGCTACGAGTACTCTCTGGCTGGTGCTAAAAACTCCACTGACTGCTGGCCTCAAAACTCAGGTCTTAAAGTTTAAGGGATGCGTTCAAAGACTTTTATGAAATGAATGTGATTTACACCAAAACTCACAGCCAGTGATGCTTTTTGCCCCCTCTTACTTTTACTAGTATTCTCACTCTGAATGGATTAGCTGGGTCTTGGGCCACCAGTGAAATCTCAGGCTGCCAAAAAAAGGTTCTTTTTCATTGTTACTCATAAACCACGTGAAACAGGGGTTGATGTATAACTCACTTTAAACAGCACTTCTTCTTGCACTCTGCCAACCAACCAAGCAGTTGCACCACGTTTCTCCAAGACTGACTGTGGCTGGATGAAGAAAACAGGCTGTGATTAAGATCCGCTGAGATACCTGGAGCAGGTCAGGGCTCTTCCTACAAACCCTGTCTGCATTCCTGGCAGCCGTGATGCGCTTTCAGCTCAGGCTCCAAACTTCAAGGCACCTTGCATCAGCCATAGACTAGGTGGAGTGGGAGCCCATCACACATCTCCTACTGCTCAGGGGGAGGACACGAAGAGGAAGTGAGCAGGTCTGTGCTCAGACAGGACAAAAGATGTCCTAAGCGTTGGATATTGCAGGTCGGCTACCAGGAGGGACATTTGGAAAAGGGCGTTTCCCCAGCTGTGGAAAACAAAGAAATGTGCTGTCATTCTAGATTTAAAAGTTTAGGTGGGTTGCTAGAGATGTAGGACACAAGGGCAGGGAAAAGGAACAAAAGGAAGAACTTTTGAGAGGATTCAGCTATCAGCCATAAATTTCCCGTGTTCAAAGGGTGCCTCTGGAGTTCAGTTCTCTTCCAAGCACGGGCAGGAAAGGAGCAGGGATTGCATAAGGGCATTTTTTTATTCTCCCTGGTTTTCTGTCTCCTGTTCTGCCTGAAAGGACAGTTAATGGGTTAGAAATCTTCTGAAAATCCTATTTCTTTTATCTATCACACATCCCTAGGGAGATAAATCGTTGTCCAGAATGAGCTGGGATCTAGAAATACATGGATTCGTAACTGAAAAAGACCACAGGAGCAACCAAGCTTTATCCCCTGCCCGTTTATTGTGGTGACTAAAAGCACAAAATTAAAACCCCTGCACTAACACGTTCCTCGCTGACCAGGAAGAGCTGTAGGGCGCACAAAAGCACCAGATGTTTGCCTGATGAATGACTAATCGTGCTCTCACCCTCAGAAAAGTGTTAAGAGTGGCATGAAGAGACACGTTCTTGTCTTCATCGACAGATGTCATGTCATGAAAAGTCTGTGCGCTTCAGGCGCAAGGGGGGACTGGCTGCAGACTCCCGGTTCTCTCCGCACCCCAAGCAGCCATCAGCCATCGGCCGATGTTTGCTGGTGAAACACGAGCAGCTGTCGTCACCAGCTGAGATACAGCTAGGAGGATGAAAGCAAAGGACCACAACGAGGGAGGCAGTGCAGCCCGCGGGGACCGGGCAGAGGG
>NW_010413143.1:0-1978 GCF_000710305.1 Buceros rhinoceros silvestris | reverse complement strand
CACATCAGGGTGGTGAAGTTTTCTCCTGCTGCCTAAGTAAGTTTTCATCTGCCTCCTTTTCCTGATTAGGCGGTGTGTAGCAGACACCTACTATACCATCACGTTCACTGGTTTGTCCTCTAATTGTTACCAACGAAGTCTATACCGCTTTGTTACCTATCCAAAGGCAAACTAACATGCATTCAAGCTTCCATTCCAATGCAATCCTTTCTCCTCACCTTCCCACCCTACCTTTCCTAAAAATCCCGTATCTCTCCATTGCAGCACACAATTATGGCAGCTTATTTCACCTATTCCACCTTGGAATCCTCTCTGTAATCCCAGTGAGGTCACAGCTCTGCAACTGTGCATGGACTTCTAATTCCTCTTGTTTGTTCCTCATGCTTCATGCATCAATGTACAAGCATTTGAGATTGGCTGCAAGTCATACTGCTTTTACAGTGGAAGTGTGAGGTCTTCCCCTGGCGTGCTATCCCCCGCATTTCCTCAGCTCCATGAACTCTCACTTCCTTTCAGATTACAGTAATCCTCCCAGGCATAGCTGGTCTAAAGCACTCCCCACTAGGTTAGCAAGTCTAGTCAGTAAACCAAGTCTTGTGTCGCTTTGTCAGATGTATCAACTCCCTGTTCAGTACTTCTCATTTCTTACAGAAAGTCAACGGTTATAGAAGCCACAGCCCTGCCTTTAACACTATGCAGCCGCATGTTGGCCCTCTTAATTAAGAGTCCAGTTCTGTTGGAGCCTTTCCGCTTTACTGGCGAGGAGACACCACCTGGGCACCCAACACTCCCTTCACTCTTGCTCCAGAGGTCTATAGCCACTCTTGACACGCTTCAGGTTTTCCAGACAGACTAGAATATTTCTCAAAAATATGGCTTTGCAGCCTAAAATATTTCTCAAAAGTATCAGAAAAAATATTTTTGAAAAAAAACCCCAAACCTCCGTTTTCTACAGAAAAGGAAAAAGATGAAGAATTCCAGGTCTAAAAAGCTCTCTCCGTTACTGGGCTAGAAGAGCAGAATCTGGCTTTAACTGTAATTAGCTGTAAGCTGTTTTGCAAACAGAAAAAGAGACATTTATAATCGATAATGATTACTCTGAATTATTTGCTTGGCTGACCTCCAGGACTCCCATTCTTGGCAGGCCCCTGCCGCTCCATGCCCGGGTCTGTGATGTCCGGAGGCAGAGCAGCGACTCTTTCATGGGCACCCCCTTGCCGTGGGGAAGGAGCTTGTGTGCCCTTGTGAGGTTGAGAGCTGTGCTGGTGGTGGCATGTGCCTCCGGTGGGGTCTCCCAGGCCAGACAGGTCTGAACGGAAGGGTCAGACAAAGTGTGTCCACAGGCAGGATGGGCTCACTAGCCTTCGGGCAACCATCCTAGGAGGAGGACAACTCTGACTCCAAACCCGGGCAGATGGAGCTCGCTTAGCCTTGTAAGGCATCCATCATCTAAGAGAAGGATACTCTAACCAAACCTACGACCTGAGGACTTCGCTGTCACCATCCAAGCTCGCCAGGCCCTGGCAGATGAACCTCAGGTGTAAAGGGTGAGGCCAGTTCCGCGCACGCTGCGCCTCACCTAAAAAATCCACCGTGCAGGCCCGAAGGGTGCACTCATCGCCTGCAGTGAGCGTGGGAAAAGCCCTTCCCAGATCTTCGTTCGTGAAGCCAAGCCATGATGATTATTTGCTTAGCTCCATAGAGGGAGCTGATATGCCTTTTAAAGCTCTTTCAAATCTGTCTGTTGTTTCTCCCTGCCAGACTTGTATCTTCCATATACAAGTAAATATTGATTTACAGCGTAAAATTCATATAACAAAGCACACACATTTCCCCCCTTCTAGTTCATGAATTGTCTGTGAAGTGATAAAGAAATCTTCATTATTTTGGTAAGTTTTTGTGAATTTTCTGTGTCTAATCTTGATTCACTGCAGATGAAGCCCTCTTTGATCAATCCTGAAGGCCCTATAGGATTATC
>NW_010413142.1:0-6682 GCF_000710305.1 Buceros rhinoceros silvestris | reverse complement strand
TATATATATATATATAACCTCTTAATCTATTTTTCTGTGATGCTTCATATCATCTTCAGGAATTTCAAACCACCTCCTAACACAATCTGAATTATTTTGGGCAGATTTTAGATCTTCACGAAAACTGTAACACTGATAAAAGCACTTTTCTCTTGTGCCTCAGCACATACCAAAACATCCTGCAGATGTTGAGAAAGGCTGTATTTTTGGTGAGACCATCAGCATGACGTGAACGCTTGCAGGGTGCACTCCAGGTGATGAAGGCAGCTCCACACTGTCAGGTTCAAAGTATTCCTGAAGATATCACAGCTAACTCACTGTGCCTGCATCTTTACACGTGAACACACAGGGAACGACACCACACCTGCAGCCCAACTCATTGTCATGCTGTCCACAAGCACAAAGCCCTTACCAGAACAATGCACATATAAAAGCAAAACTCTGCTTGAAGTTTTATACTGCAATGGAAGTGGTTACACAGCAGCCTACACGTCGTTCTTAAATACTTGAATTCCGAGTGCTTTGTTTCCTACTCTGCATCACAAAACTCAAAGGGCATCAAAATGTTATGCTGTTTCAAAGGTGAAGGAAACCACGATAGTTACAGACTTGTCGAAGTCTGGTCTAAGCAGGTCCAGGGCGACGTGTGCTGCTGGTTCACCAGGGGATCACCACACACTATCCAGGGTTCAATTTTCCTACCTAAGAAAAAAAAAAAAAAAACCCTATGTTCCTCATCCAAAAAACCCAAGGCACAGTATCTGCCTGGCTCCTGAATTATGGTATGGCGGTATTTTAGAAGAGCTGGTGGTGTTCCTCCTGTGGAGGAAGCAGAGAGGAGACAACTGATTTTTAAACACCTTATAGGGCCTTTACTGAGGAGTAATTTAAGAGCTGAGGTGGGGGGAGGAAGAGGGGAACTTCCTTTGGAAAGCCAGTATTTCGGAAAACGCTGGAAGCTGAAGTATCAGCAGCTCTGAAATCAACTCAGAGCAGGAGTCACCCAAAGGTCTTGCACCACCACCACGAGCAGTAGGACAGAGTAACACAGCAAACGAGCTTCACCGCTACATCTGCAGAGGCAGCTGAGAAGCTGCTGGAGAAAAGCTTCTTTTGAAGTCTTCTTCCAGTGCCGGGAATCTCACACTTGGAGGAAGGGCACGAGCAGTACAAACCCCTTTCACAGACACAGGAGCGCAGTCTGTTTCAGACGAGCCTCCTCCACAGCAGAGGGATCTGCACTGTGCTTGTGACACAAAAGTTACTTCAGGAAGGATCAAGGGAGCACATTTCCCCCAACACGGATGTGTAGACTGGAACAAGGTTTATCACCACATCTTTGATCCTAAACTTGCGCTGGAGAGAAGACTTTGGAGAATACAGTTTCTGTCTTCATTTATCTTCATTTTTGGGGGGGGGAAAGGTGTCATGATATTAAACCACTTTGAAATCTCAATGGCATAGACTGAAATAATTTTGAGACATTTTAACTCTAATTTCCCTTACAAAGTGGACCCCAAAAAGCTGAGAAGTTCTTTACGACTGTGTATGATACACCTGTAGATGCTTTGGAGCCACAATACTGTGTGTTGGTCAAAGTCTTTGAGATACTTTCTGTACAACTACTGGTTCAACTCAAAAGGATTCTTTAAGGACTATATGTACAAGAGTAACAACAAACCTAGAAATGAACTATTTATTCCACATCTGAATTCCCTCTGGGAAGCAGGAAATAAGTAACATAACAAAAGGCCTGCAACTAAAAATAACAATTCTAAAAAAGTGCCAGATGCTACCGGGAGAAAGAAGAAGGTGAAAAAAAATTAATATTAAAACACGTGCTAAAACTTGCTGAATAAATGACAACTTCTGAATACTGACCACCCACATAATAATTTATTAATAATAATTAATTTGAAAAAAACCTTATTAATAATAAGTCCATTTGCACACATCTCTAACATAGATTCACTACATATTTCACTATTAAGTAGCTATCCCAGAAATTTCCTTCCTGCTTGATAGTCTAATTCTATTTTACCGAGCAGAACAGCCATTTGATTTTTGTGAAAAATCTATGCAAACCATATTCTTTTAAGTTGATTTCCCCTTTGCAAGGCTGAAAGATCAAAAGATGGGAAATAAAGAGAATTTTAAGGAAATCAGCATAGTTTTCAACTTGCACCTCTGAAAGGCCAGTTTTCCACTATCATTTCAGTACCACTAAGTAATTTTTTCTACCTCATGAAAAAATTCTCTGTATTCAAGAAAACAGCTTAATGAACTGCATCACAGATGGTCCCTCACGTCAGCGACCACTGAAATGACAAGGCCATTAACTCAACGCAGTTATTCAACAGAAATGTTTACCAAAGAACAAACTTAAGAGTAGATTAAATTTTCTGTGAAGATCCCCTCTTTCAGGAGCCCTCACAATTGTGACGCTTCAGCTCTGCCGCTTCCCAACGTGCCCTGTAACCTGTTGACTCCACAGGAAGCCTGGTCACCGCTTTCAGCATCAACGACCACATGCCAACAGTTACGTTATCAGAAGACCCTGCGATCTGTCAAACCTTCCAACGTTTACTCCAGGTTTATCAAGACTGAGTGAAGAACAAGCCAAGAACTATACAACAGAGAAAAAACCCGCCCTGGGTAAGACTTGTCTCCCAAGGACAGAAGTACTGACCTCCTAAAGCCCCTCTCCCATCTCTAACTCTGCCAAAGCAAGTATTTCTTCACCTCAGACCAACACCGCAATGTAGTGTAAACAGAAAATTATTACACTTAAATATGTTGCTAAAAAGTGTAGGATAATGGGGGGGACGGGGGGTGGTAGGGGGGAAGGGATGTTAAATAAGTTCCTTTATTAGAAATTACCCAAAATGCAGGGGGAGAAAACATAACACAACACAACCTTGCGTTTTCTGAGGAAAAAGCAGTAAAACTGGCCAAAATAATTCAGTTATGATAGAATTAGACTTTCTAACTATTAAAACAATATCTAACTGTTCACTTTCATAAACATCAGATTTAGATTAGAGACTATTACCTGTTCTGGAGAGTTAAAGTGTAAATATATCAAGATGTATTTCTACCAAGACATAAATTCAGTACGTTTCAAACTGAAATCACAGCGCTAGGCAGATACCGGTACGTACACCCTCAATCCAACTAAAAACTGGCTCTGACACAGATCCCTCTAAGTTGAACAACATCCTTATTTTTCAATCATAAAGAATCAGAATGTTCTCGACTTAAAGCCAAGTTAAATACCATTTAGAAACTCTGGTTAGTGCCGAGAAGTGCCTGTCTGCGTTTCTGGAAGCAGACGCGACCTGTCGCTGTGAAGAACAATGAAAACAGCAGTAACGCAGCCCTGCGTCTTGGGGCTGTGCCCGAGCGAGCCACACACCCTGCGGAACACAAGCGTGGCTCTGACGTCACGACCACACGTTACCACCAACTAGAGCTGCACAATGAAAATCTCTGTCAGGGAAACTCCAAGGGGCTGCTGAGGACAGACCTTGCCCCGTGCTGGTCTGTACAAACCAGCGCTGCTGAGGAGCCGCTTCCCTCTGGCTCAGCTGTTCTATGCCTGGAGCTGCTGCTCTCCTCAGCTCCAGGACATCGGGTGGTGGCACAGGCTGCTCTCCCACCGGGCATTGGCAAGTCCGCGCAGCAGAGCACAGACACTGCGCTGGACCCTGCTTTCCTCTGACCGTTACTTTCCTTCATTGTGTTGAAACTGCTCTAGAGAAGCAAAAAGAAACGCACAGGCGGGGGGCAGGAGGGGGAGATACGTGTGCCCCTGACCTCCTCCAGCTTGCTCTGAGACATGTTCTTCCCTGGCAGAAGGAATTAAGACCTTCTAATACCCTAACGCTCCAGTTTAATTGCCTCTCTGCTGGAAAGAGGCTTTGCTCTACCACTTGGAGGCTTCACCTCAGAAAGCCATTTGGTCTGAACGCAGCAGACCCCAGGACTGCACTATCACCAGCACCTGGCTCAAGTTCAACGGGAAATTGTGTAAAATGCTTTACTATGCGCTTGGCTTACCCAAACCAGACTCTTTGACAACACAAGGGAATAATATCACTTCTAGTTTTTTATCCTTTCACATTTTTCCTGGTACATGCACTGCTAATGTGTACACTGGGAAAACTTTCTGATCTAGCAATTCCAGGGGGGACAGCCACAGACCCCAGTGCTGGCACAGGCTTCTACTATCAAAAAGCATCATGGCCAACAGCAAGTATACAACAAGTAATCTGCTTACTCCAAGTCTTCTAATAGATTCACCTCCTGTAGCTATCCAGAAAAAAAGAAACATCCAAGCTGCCGGAACAGACCTGAGCGCTGTTTAAAACACAGGGATAACACCACTATCTTTAAATTCTTAGCAAAAATACGTATGAAAATAAACAGAAGAACATCATTTCAGCAGAAAAACAAAGAGCAGGTAGTTCTCCACTGTCTGAGATATTTGCATTAGTACAACCTGATCCTGTTTCACCACTCCCTCTCCCTCACCTAGGAAAAAAAAAAAAAAGAGTAACTCCAGTTTTAAACTTGCAGGTCTATATATTCACAGGCATATTGTATATTCACATTCAAGAGGGGCAAGTTGGAACATAAAAGACACTTCTGCGGCTGAGGAGAAGCAGGGCAGGGAGGGGTGTGTAACGGTGCGGTTGCTACGGACTCACTCCACGGGTAGCGGAGGTACAGTCTTTTTTCATCGTAAAACGCAGGTGCTCCAATTCTCAGAGGAGAGTTTGAACGTAAGGTATTTTTCCTTTTTAAGTGGTCTAAGTCAGGGTTTTACAAACAGGAAGCCAGATAAAATAATGCTGTTCAAGAGACGACATTACCAATTATTTTATTTCAAGTCCCAAATGCAAAGATTTCCCCAAGTTAATCCTTTTGTGCGCTTCTGCTTAACGTCTTAACACGCAGTCTACGAGTGGCAGGGAACACTAAGCTCTTAACGGTAGCTTTAGAAACCTAAAGCTGCAAGGAAACACGTGTTTGACATGACTTCAGAGACACTTTATTCTTTTTATTTTTACTTGGAAAAACAAAGATTATGATTTAGCCTTTTAATATGTAAAAAACAGAAAATAAATAAAATAACTTCAGTAGTTAACAACTAAATATCAAGTTTTGAACTGAAGGAAATCATATCTGTGAAAAAAATTTTATTGGCAAAGTTCAGCATAGACAGTTTGTGGTGCTAATTACTAGCTCTGCATTGTCTCCTCCTACAAGTAGCTCCTGCCGTTCTGCTCAAGGCACAAAGACAGGTTCCGTAGATCTCTGGGACACGAGCTCCTGCCCACCAAGAGCAACACCCATCTCTTCCTTCCAAAATGAACATCCCAAGAGTCTTTACTTTCTAAGGAGCACTTCAATTTTCTAAGGAGCAACTTCAACTCAAGGAATTCCTCCTTTCAGAGAGCCTTAAAATTTAAAACCTGTCCTGTAACCACACAACAGACGTGGCTGGATAATTAAGACATCAAAGCCCGTTACTGTAAAACAAATAAATCACAAAACAAAGCAAAAAGGTACAAAATACTTTCATCCTCTGAAGGAGATGGAATGTTTCCCAAATCCAAACTCAATCGTTTTACTCTCTTCAGTAAATTAACTTGTCTTCTTTCGTACCATCTTTTCATTTATTATTGAAAACTGAACTACTGCCAAGATGTCATTTGATGTAGGGAATAAGGCTTATACCGCTTCGGAATCAAATTCTTGTTATTCTGCTTGATTTCTATGGATGTCCATTTTAAAAATATATTAATACTTTCGTAATAGAGAAAATCCACTGTTTTCAAGAGGCACTACTGTGAAATTATTAGGACAAAAGCTCTTTTCTGTTTTTTTGTGTATTGAGATCTTGCTTGAGTACTCAAAATTCTACAAAGTCTATGTTTGCTTCTTGAAAGGCTGACATCACCAGGGTACTACGCTCAAGGTAACCTCCCACAGAAGGCAAAAAAAGTAGCAAAAACCATTTCAAACTACCATTACACAATGTGAAAGCTGCTTCCACTGAAGCCATCAGCCAGTTGCTAATGCCTTGTAAACTTGTTTACTTAAAAAAACCCAAAAAATCATCACTTGAGAGCTCTAAAAATAATCAAGTACATAAAATGTACGTCCAATAGCAGGATAAAATTACTGTATTTGGTTAAGTTCACAACTGTTCCCACTGTACATGGATTCAATGAGAAGAAAATAATAAACGGGAAAAAAGCCTGAATTACAAATAAGGAAAAAGAGAAGACCGAGTGTGTTGTCAAACATCACTAGTATGAAGAGACTAAAAAATACCAACTCCGGTACGGATGTGGAAAACCCTTACTAGGACTCGATAACCACACACGCCAAACAGCACCTCAGGAGGCTATTTTTCTACACACACCCCCACCAGCAGGCATGTGAAAAGCAGCAGCCCCTTTCCATTACCGCTACCTGCAAGCGGCGGAGAAAAGAAAGAGGCAGTACCAGTGTCACCAGTCATTTACTCTCTCCTCTGACAGGGAGGGAGGGAGGGAGCGAGTGCGCTCGGCGATGCCCCTTCCCACAACGTGCCTGCAGCGCAGCCTGAGCGCGACCCGAGGGCGGGGAGGCTCCAGCCCGCCTCCTCCTTCAAACGAGAACACACGAGCCT
>NW_010413141.1:0-7400 GCF_000710305.1 Buceros rhinoceros silvestris | reverse complement strand
GGTTCCTCCATGTTGAACCCAGGACACACCTTCTAACACCTCTGTATTTCCAAGAGTCTGTTCATAGCTGGTAGACTGCAAAAGCGATCAGCATGTCACCCGCTATTTGGGGTGATGCCGCTGCTTATGTAAACTTGAGGAGAGACTGAAATCTCGGTGTGTGCTGAGTAACATAGCTGTAAACATCTCTGCGCAAATGCATACACAACTTTCTTACTCCTGCTTCATTATCAGAGATGGTAGTGCTCAGTTACCAGCAGCAGTTAATGCTGAAGCCATTTCCTTTAGGTTTTAGTTAAAATAGTTAATGGTGGAAGACAGGTCATACTCATTCACAGCAGTTACAGTAAACAATGACCCCACTATCCTCTTCCTCCCCTCCAGCTCAGGGCTGACATGCCCCTGATTTCTGTAGCTGGAGAAGGAGACAGGAAACAGAGATTGATTTTACAATTACCTAAAGCAAGGGCTCTGCAAGCTCATACCCTAATGCTTTACTTTGGCACTGAGACGAGCTGGCCAGCAGTCTTTGAAAAAGGTGATTAAAACTTGAGCGTTTGAAGATCATTAAAATTTAAAAATCAGTCACTGTGCCAGTCCAAGACTGTAATATACAAAGGCTATAGCATTCACAGAACAGGCCTATCTTTCCTAATTTGGGGGAGGGGGAACCAATACCCCACAACCCCCTTCTGTCATCCTAAAACTATTACATCGGAAGCACTGCTTATGGCTCACATACACCAATCTATGAAACTGTATCTACCTTGCTGTAGCACAACTTCTGGTTTTATGCAACAGTGGGGTTTTTCCCTCCCATAAAGTTTTTACACTGACAAGCAGCTCAAACATTTTTTTCTGCAGTTCAGCACATGCATGAACCAACTATTAAAAAAAAAAAGGGATTTGCTATTATTGGCATGAACAAAGGCCAAGGAATATTTGAATGGCTTCACCAATGGTTCTAGAAAACAGACTCAAAGTGCATGAAACTTTCTTTTAAATGTAAATGAGTAGCTACTACACTACCAGCATCACTCTTGCATACTGATGGAAAGGAGATAACATATCCAACCAACCAGATTAAAAAGTTCCTCAAATCTTTATTCTCTTAATAACAAGCTTTTCTCTCACCCTGATGACTTCTTCAGGCACTTCACTGAATCTATCTTGTTTTAATATTTTCTTTTTTTACAGATGTTTTATCATTGCTGGCAGTGAATACTCAGCATTCTAGTCACACTAGAGTAGTTTCTAGTCAACCTGTGCTAAAGCTCTCTGCTACAGCAATGCAAGCATATACTCCCCAGCATAAGGTACATACACACGCTCAGTCCAGCCTGTGACACTCACTAGGATGCTGGAATAAAGAAATCGCTTGTCACGAAGAAGATGCTGAGTTTACAGAGGAGTTTTGAAACTGGTATGTGAGCAGAAATATACAAGCCTTACAGCTACATTACAAGTCTCAAATCTATCAAGTCCAAACCTGCTGACCAAGACAACTTTTTCTGCCCTGCTTACAGCAGAAATGGATAGGAAGGGGGTTGAAGCCTTGCCTAGACAGGGTTTTCTACAGTCTCTTTGGATATGGAGTAATCATGGGAAGTGCCCCTGTGCACCCAGTTCTGTGAAAAATGGATCCTCTACTGTCATCAGATATTCCCCCATTACATCTTTCCCAATATCATGGAAACACACTGTAGCACCAGCAATCATCTCATTCTGAACAGCTTTAGCCGAGAGCTAGATTTGGAAAACACCTGACAGGGCTTCCTAAACATAAGCAAATGCAGGTCACTCAGACCAGCTCTAGCACAGGATTAATCTCCCAAACCTGCTTTGTCAGCAATTCTTCACTAGCAGTGAGCTACTGCTTACAGAAGCAGCTTGGAAGATCACAGAGGTAATCTGTACTTCACAGCATGCTCCCCTTTCTTTAATTAGCTGACAAAATAAACTATCCAAGCCTATGATGAAAACTTGTTTTACTAGTTATTCCTCTGTGTCTCTACTCGAGAAGGCAGGAGACTTATTCATATTATTTACTCATGTCACCTTGAGGCAGTTTTTCCCCCTTTCAGAAAGATTCGTGTTTCACCAGCTATCAGAACTCCTCCCACTCACTATCAGCAAAACCAGTGTAGAAGGTAGCAGGTAAATAAAAGACTTATTTAACAGATGTCCCTGGCTGCAGTAGTGGTTACCCATGGACAGCCTGCTGCACACTTCTGGAACGTGAAAAACATCTTACTTGTCTCTGTTCAATGAGGATAGTTACTTCTGTTATTCCATGCCCTAAATACCGTACAGTCAGATGGGACAGGTTTCAGCAGTGCAGCCAAGTTACTTTCTGATAAACATCAATTCATTTTCAAGCAATTTTACAATGTAATGACTTTGGCAAAAGTACAGAACTGCTTTGTATTCCAGTATGAACCTCAACTACATTGATAAGAATTAAATGCATTGGAACGTTTTTTCTACATAACAAAAGACTTAAGTGTAAATGACTCACACCAATGATTATGAATTTTAATAATTTAATGCCAACCAAAAGTACAAAGTGTGAAAGTCGGTGTGTCATTTATATTGGTCTTAAAAAAAGAAACCTAGAGAAAGTGTTTACACTGCAGCAGATTTCAGTATTAGCACCTTAAAGAGAAGTTCTTGAAGTATTAAGACAGTATGGCAACACTGGTACAATACTAAGTACAAACATAAACCATGTAACAGCATGTTTTCACATTTCTACGTTTGAAAAAAAGTTACTTAAAAAGTATATTAAAACCAGAAGTTGTTCAGTGTATTCACAGTTTGAGAAGAGATGGAATCAAGTGCTGGAGTAGAAGAGAGAAGGATGAATGGTTTCAAGGCAATTATATTGCAAGTCCAAAGGCACTGACGATACAGTACACAGTCTTATTCTCCCATCTTACAGTGCAGGTTCCTACAAATACAAACCAGAAGAAAGTTACAGTGATTAAATGTATGATGTCCTTATACATGTGTTTCTGTTTACATTCAGAATCTTAAGAATGAAGCTTTCCGAACAGCCGAGCATTTCGTATACGGCACAGTCAGCATCGCAGCCAAATGGAAAAAATACCAGACTGTGTGCTGCTGCTGCTGCTCCAAAAGGAAGAAGGAAAAGCATGCTGCCTGGTCTTAAGGGGACTAGCATTAAAGCTGCAAGCTGAAAAATTCAGCAGCTGTGTTTCTTACCATCAGTGGAGTTGTCCCAGAAGCAAGAGTTTGCTGCGTGCAGCCCAGCACCGTTCTTTTGCATAATCACACAGGTCACTGTTAGTCAGTAGAGAAGTTTCTATTAATTTACGACCAAAATTAATTAACATTTGGCTACATTTCTGTGTAGCATAGTACACACATACAAACCTATATGTATATATATATGCTTACGAGTAGTTTACCGACACGGTTCTTGCTAAGATCTTCCCCCACCCCCTACCCATCAGTGCACTTGACTGTAGCAGCTTCAACAGACAAGAGAAAGTTGAGCTCACCAATATATTTGAAAGGTTTCCCCAGCTTTGTGAGCTGGCTTAGTGTTTGTTCCACCACGCTTGTTGTCCACTGGTTCACTCTGCTGTGCTGGTAGGCATTGCCTCCTATTGCACTTTCAATGGCCTGTTGGTGACAAACACGTACTGCCATCAGTCTGCAAGGTACCCATTAACCCATTCCAACATGGAGCGCTAGAGACCCCACACCCATAGAAAAAACCCTCAATGCTGCTTGTCCATACTGATTCTTGGAAGTGTTTTCAATTATTAAAAAACTTGCAGGTCAGAGTTTGAGCCAGGAATAAGAGAAATTACAACAGATTCCATCCTCTCTTTATTTTGTGATATTTTGACTATTTGTAAGTCCCATCCCAATGTCCCACAGCCAGAGCTATGAAGAGTCTTGTATTTAAACAGTCCTGAGAAGACTGAAAAAATGCATGCAACAATGGTTCATTCACACCTATTCTTCTATGGAAATTAACTTCAGAAAATGCAGCAGAATCATCTTTGGGAAACAAAACTGCAAATCAAAACAAAAGACTACCGTAATTGTTGGTTACTAATAGAGCAGAAGCCTTCAACCAAATGATCCATTTTAGTTACGAGGACAGCCAGCCCTTTACAATACAAATAAAAGTACACTAAAGCTGCACGTTTTTTCACTGATACATTTTTTTCTCACAGAAGCTGTTCAAAAAATAACCAAAAAATTGTTTCAGGTTCAGAAGAGACAAGAGCACGTATTAAAACATGTGTATTCAATTTACAGAGTCTGACCAAAACAACTGTTTTGGTTTTCTTGTTTTGCAACAAGAAAAAGATCGTACTAGTCTACTCTACAAGAGGAATTCTGGACACAAAACCCAAATCCCTCTGGAAATTTTCTAGAAAGGAAATTTATGTTTCTTAGCAAAAAGAATAGGTCAATCATTTCACACAAGAACTCATTTTGGAGGAAAAATATCTCAAAAGAACACAGAAACATGAACATAGCCTGTAAAAAACGCCCTTATGTCACTGAAACATAAAATCTGTCCCTATACGGTTTAACGTAAAACATCCCCCTGCAAATTCTAATAGTGACATATTGCATCCAGAGAGGAGCATATGAAATTAGTTTAATTATCTTTCAGATGTGTAATACATATCACAACTAAAGCTAGATACTGTTTCTACTTAAAGTCCGTACATGGGTTAAATCAACAATTATCTATACTTTGATAGCAACATATCTAGAAATCTATTATAGATTAGTTACCAGATTTTCCTGAATAACTTCTAGCACACAGCGTACAACATACCACACTTCCACAGCAACGACATGAAAATGTTGGTTTACCTCTTTAATGATGATACTGACTTCATCAACAACAAAGGAAGTCTACAAAAAAAGCAGAACTTTAAGTAACCAGCGGACATATCATTCTGTTTGCAGAGTTCAAGATTTGTTAAAAACACGCACTAGAAGCTTAATTTATGCCTGTCAGATTTCTTGCAAGTCAGAAGGTATCGAGTCTCCCTTTATTTGCTGATATGTATTCTGGCTCCCTGAACCCAGTCAAACTAACATTTCATAGCAAAGTAATGAAAAGTAACAGATGAACTAACAATGGCTGGCCTTTAGAGTCAGTTTTCAAATTCTAACTTGAAAGTAGTTCAAATTAATATCCGCTATTCACAGTGGGGTTGCAGAGACAACCTCAGTGTGCAGACACAGCTCACAGCTAAATGAAACCGACATCTCCAGGGCACTGATGCGGATGAAACCTGAATTCACAGCTCAAGGAAAAGCTGTCATGACAATCTCAGCTGGGCATAACATAAAATCTAGCTTGCTGGACTTCCCACCACCTTCAGCCTTCTCTCGGGCTCTGGAGAGTAGACATTATGCCCATGGAACTGGGACAGAGAATGCCCCGACATTTTACTAATCTTAAACTACTACCCATTTACTTACATGGTCAGTATGTTTTCCTGGTTTAGTCCCTCAGCTGTTGCTGCCTCCCCTTGTAAGGTGTTTAAAACCAGCCTCCTCCACACCCCACAGCCACTCAAACAGCTGGGGAGCACTGACAGGGGGATCCCGCACATCTGGCAGCAAGCCACGCATACACCCCATTTTTACTGGTGGTATCTCACAGCCTCACCTCACACACCAGAAGAAAGGAATCGGACAAAAGAAACACACATACCAGCAAACTGACTAAATTCAAAAGGATTTAAAACTGAAAATTTTAAACTGAAAAAGGATTTAAAAATTAATTAACCTAATCAAGCACACGTCAACTGAATTTCACTGCCAGTTCTCCAGCTGGCTAACAGGAGTAGCAGTGTAATTCAGGTGTGCAGGAGGGATGCGGTTACACCTGCTTGGGAGAGTTTCAGCATTCCATTCATTAGGTCAGAAGGTGACCAGTCTAGCAGCCGCAACGACATGGGACATTCAGAAACGTGTGAGCAGCCGGGTGTTCTCCCTGACAAAGCACCAAGGGACACACAGGCAATGCCTTCTCTGTAACCACTCAGAGGCACCAACTGCTCGCGTGCACACTTCAACATTTTTAGAAGCTTTGATGAGCTGTGGCAAACTGGCTTTTGTTTCCAGCTTCTTGACTTTAACGTCAATGTGCCTCATTTTATGGTACTGAATTTTCCGGGAGCTTATATTTAAGGTGCACCGCTGTATTTAACCAGATAAGAGATACAATTATCAAAATATCCTTTCCCACAGAGCACAGGAACACACACACCAGGCATTCTGGCAGACATGGAGCACACTGTCAGGCAAGATAATAAGCCATATACGGGTATTTCTTCACAAAGTCTAGAACTCTGCTCAGAAAGGCCTTTGAGTGAGCACAAACATGGATCACCAGAGTAAACCGAATTAAATCCAACCAGAGTTCTCAAAGGTATCTGGATATCTCACTTGTACAGAAATCAGAGGGAAAAGCCATAGATACATTTGAGAATTTGCTGCTAGAGTTCTGACTTCTTCCTTTTTTGGGATGACAGTGCGTATGGGTTTAGATGCACGACAACACAGAACACAAAGTTCTGATATTCAGCTTTGTGATTTATGTGCTATAACTGAGCTGCTAAATAACACAATACTACTAGTCCATCTTTTATTAAGATGATATAAACATTTTTTTATTAAAAAATAAAGGGAAAAAATTCAAAAATTATCCAACATTATTCCCCTGTGCTACCCCTCTAGCACAAGGAAACCAGGCCTGATGTTTCCAATACGTTGTTTAAAAGGGTTGTTCCCAGGCAACAAATGAAAACTGCAAAGCAGTACTAATTTTTAGTCATTCTAAAGATGTTTTTGAAAACGGTTATAAGAATGATGTTCAAGCATGATAATCATATTTTAAAAAACCCAACAAACCTGTAACTGTATAACACAGGCCGGGCCCGGCAATCAGGTCAAGGTTTTTAGAATAGCACAAGCCTGACACACCTCCAGCCCTCCTGACACTGCTTTGCTATTGTCTAACCGAGTCAGAACGCAACTGTTTAAGAACAACGCAGCAAATTGTCACAGCCCAGAAAAACTGCCCCTCTACAAAGGCAACACTTGCTGGGTAGTCATTTAACATGATAAAGACCCTTGATTTATCCGACTTTGTACCTTTGTTAACGGGGTGTGTCTCACTGCGCCTGTACCATGCAGACTATCCGCTTCATCTCTTCTTTCTGCACAAAATCAGCTTATTCGAGCCCCCACTGACCTAACCCTTCCCAGCAAACCTTCCAGCACAGCACGCTGCTTCATCCTGGCGGCTGGCAAAGCCCCAAGCCTCGATACCCCTCCAGCATTTTCTCTAAGGGATTTGCAGCGGCAGCTTTCGGGAGAGAAGCAGGCGT
>NW_010413140.1:5911-15716 GCF_000710305.1 Buceros rhinoceros silvestris | reverse complement strand
GGGAAAGAGCAAGCAAGCTCATGAAATTACATGAGTTATCTACATAAATCCCAAAGAATACCCCATGATTTTTGTTATTAACAGTGAACACCTATATAAGTCATGATGATGCGGTGCTTGAGAAACTTGGCAAATGGGTTGGTGTGCCTGGGACTTTTTGTTCCTGTACTGAAGAATGAGGATGAAAACCCTGCGTATTGAGGAGTTAGTTACTCATAAAGCATTAATAGCTGGAGGGGTGCCAAGTCATTATTGTGTTTTCTGGAAAGGTTATTAGGTATCATTCAGTGAGATACGATTTTCTTTCCATGTGTCCATACCAGCTCAATACTGGAAGATGAAGCACATACCTAGGGGATTAGAGGCCCAGAAAACACCTTTTCCAGGAAAACGAGCTGAGTGAATCACTTCAGACAAAAATGTGTTGAAATGTTAAACAAGTGCTCTCTTGATTTAATGCTCTTGTTAATTATAAAAAAAGCTCTATGAAAATGAAGGCAAGTTAAGACTGATATTGTTTTATAGAACTAGTATTTTTAAGGGAAACAATGAAACTGGGCACATGACCTCAAACTATTCTGAAAATGGGGTAGAAAACATGTTAGGAAAAAATTTGTCCTGTATTATTTTCCGGTGGCTGAACAGTCAGAGTTGTCATAGCCTCGTGGTTTCTGCTATGGGCTAGCTAACAGACACACAGCCTAGTAGACCTCTGGTTAGCAGAGTTGTTTTCAAACTTGGAGACAGCCAGGGTTTCTCTGGAAATGTCTGGAACCTCAGAGGTGGCACAGCTTGGTCATACCTTCAAAATGAGACTCGTCCCAATATGGAGGTCCCCCCAAGAACCTCCACAGCATGGGAGCCTTTAGTTTGCAATGCAAGTGAGCTTAGATGATCACACAGGCTCTGTGCAGTGTCCCTCTTTTAGTCTTTTAAAATTATTATTAGGGTCTTTCACATGATGATTCTGTTTCCTGAATTCAGAGCACCCACGGGATGGTGTAGAGTGGGAGGATTCTTTGTTTCCTTCCCTTCTCCCATGGGCTTCCTGCATGCATGGATGTGTGTATGTGTGTATTCACGTGCATATGCACAAAATGGGGGCTGGGAGCCTTAAAAGGGCAAGAGCGCAGTGCTGGTGGCTCTTGACAGGACAGGGAGAAGAATACCTGAGCTGGGAGAGCTCCAGACAGACCCTTGTCATCAGCGCAGGAGCACAAGACACTGAATGCACCAGCTGGGATTTCTTTGCCAGTTACAACCAAGTTTGGGAATGTTTTCTTTTTTTTTTTTAAATCTTTGCATTTAAAAGTTGAGAGAAATGGAGTGCCCGTGTCCCAGAAGCCCCAGGGCCCAGCACAGGTAGGAAGAAAAGAAAGATTTGGAATCAGTGGGTGTGAGGAAAAGGAGGGAGTTTCTGGGAAGGAATATCTGACCGCTCAGATATCTCTTTAAGAGACACTGTAATGTTTCTGCTTCTTATTTAAAAGAGGTGGAGTACTTTGGGGCTTTTTGGGGCAGTGATGGAGTGGTGGACAAGAAGAGGTGAAGAGGAAGACGACTGGTGGTAGCAAGTCTCTGGCAAGATAGCACTGGGCTGAAACTAATAAAAATAGCAGCATAGGTATCTCAGGTCTTTCTGCCAAGCCAGAAGAGTGTGATTGCTTCACTTGTAATGTGCTCTAATCTTCCCTGAATCCACATATATTTCAGGTGCAGGAGAGCAACTTTCTGCATAGTTTTCTCTGAGTCTGGGCAGATTCATCATATTTTCCAAGCTGATACTTCATTGTGTTTCCCTTCTCTGCTTCAGCCCTTCTTGTAAAGCTCTTTTATTTAAGCCCTGGTAAACTCTGGTTAGCAGAGAGGTGAGTCCTCCCTGCTCCTTAACATGGGGCATTTAGTTTCCCAGGTCTCTAGACAGGAAGTTTGCTGGTGACGCTGAATTTTGCCAGCAGGAAGTCAAACCCAGCCTGTCAGACTTTGGATAAGTACTTGCCACAGGATTGCATGACTGTTCAACCATATATGGGCATCTTTAGCATGCTGTCCTTTAATCCAGGGAAATAAGGTAACACTACCACAAGTACACTATGTAAATGAGTATGTTTTGGTCTAAACATGGTCTTACAGGGTTTGTACAGGCGTGTATTTAGATGGAGAGAGAGGGAGAGGGCAAGAGTAAACTCATCTGTGGAAAGCCAAATAGGGCAAGATAAGAAATGTAGAAGCCCCATTACAAAGGCCAGTGGCACAGCAATTGCATCCTAGATGAGGCTGCCAAGGGCTTGCAGGGAGCTTCAGTGGTGGGACCAGCCTGTGGTCTTCCCATTAAAAGTCACTCCCCACAAAAGGCACAAGCATGTAATGAAATCATCGCTACCAGCAGAAAACACCCTTCCCTTGGCTGAAATGCAGGGCACCGATGTGGCAAGTCACCTTCCGAGGTAGCTGCAGATGGTGGCCTGCCCTTTCCAGCCCTCCTTCCCCTGCTTCACCTCCCTTGGTGATGTCTCTGCTGCCACTCGGCTGCAAGCAAACTCAGGCAGCGCAGACTTCAGCCACTCAGTTGGCCCCACATGGCTCTGATTTCCAATTCTGCACAAGCAACAGCCACCAGCCCTGGAAGCGAATTAGAAAGTCTGTAAAATGCCGCCGGTTACAAGGCAGTTTTCTGCTGAGTGCATGGGCTGGTACTGATCACTACGGGCTCTAAGCCCAGGCTTTTCTTCCTTTGCTTCAATTACAGGGTCTTCAAAGCATCTTGTGTTTTCAGTTGCAATTGTCATCACACTTCAATGCAGCATGTGACATGGCACGTGCAGGAGCGCAGCTGGGTTTCTGTACGAAACCAAAGATATTTGCTTTATAGGCCTGTACATACAGCCCTCACAATCTGCCAACAGCCAAATGTGTTTGGCTACCATTTCTAGCAGAGGATCAAAGTCTATATTTAAATGCTTCTAATTCAACCCCCAAGTAACTACAGACAGTCACAGGCAATAGCGGTGGCAGGGGAGTTGTCAAGAGAAAAACAGGTGTTAAAAGAGCATTTTTGCTGGGTGTACATGTGCAAGTTTGGCTGGCAGTGGGAACCTGCCAGGTGGGACGCAAGTTTTTTGGGTACTGTGACCAGAAGGGTGTTCTTACTGCCCAGGTTAACCCTCTCTTCCTACTAGGTGCCTTGGGGCCAAGCCACAGACCTGAGCTGGATGCCCCATGCTGCATCCTGGAGAGCCCATGCCAGCTGACTGGGGAGCAGCGGAGCTCCTGGGAAACGGCCATTGAGCACACCATCTCCAGAACCCACCCGTGGCACTCAGGTGCACGCAGGCAGGATGGGTAACACTTGGACCTGCTCTACATCCTCCTGCCTCAGTGAGGACAAGTGAGGACAGTTTTGCCTACGTGATGAAGACCTGCCTTCCTATTTCTGCCCTGCCTGGGGACTGATTTGGGCCTAGGCAGTAGAAGAGGAGTGGAGGAGTAGAAGAGGTTGTCTGGTGGGAAGGACCTCTCCTTCTTGGTCCACAGTTCCTCTCCACACAAAGAGAAAGGTTTGGCAGAAGCCAGGAAGACCCAAGGCACATGAGCAAGCAGCCGCTTAGGTGAGAGAGGCTGGAAGCTTTTGTCTACTCATCTTGCAGTCTTTATCTCTTTGTAGCAGGATAGTGAAAATCTGCTTCCCATGCAGTAAAAAACAACAGAAAAGGCAACTGAAAATGATGACTGGCACAGATCAAAAAAGTGTTACAGGGAACAGCCTGGAAACAGATCTATCTCCTCCCTTGCCCCAGTGAGAATGTCACACAGGGAGGTAATGGTGCTGAAAATGACCTGTTTGTTCTGTTCTTTTAATGTCATCCTTTCACTTCTATAAAATAAAGTATGTGTAATGACTGTCACCTTGACTGACTTGTTTTATTTTTTGTAACGTGAAAAATTATGTGCAACTATGACTGCATGCTAAATCTATTTACTGGTATTTACTGGTGTAACTTATCTAAAAGTAAAAAATTAATCAAACTCCCCAAATTTTATTCTGTCAGAGTGAGTGGTGTGTTTCAGTGGTCCTGGGAAAGCCACCTCAGCTCCAGGTGCAGGGGTGTCCTGCAGGAGGGG
The DNA here is from genome assembly GCF_000710305.1 of Buceros rhinoceros silvestris. Classification (NCBI taxonomy): domain Eukaryota; kingdom Metazoa; phylum Chordata; class Aves; order Bucerotiformes; family Bucerotidae; genus Buceros; species Buceros rhinoceros. Next base: position 11,594 of record NW_010413140.1, on the reverse strand, counting down.
ACTCTGGTTATGAACTCAGAGTTATGGAGGTGTTTCAGTGTAGGTGCTGCGCTGGCATCTTCATGGCACAAAACTGCTGCAGGTTGGGAGCCACCACCAAAGCTGGACCAGGTGATATACCAAGGGGACACCCGCAGTGCTGACAGAGTAGGAAGGAGCTCTCAGAGCCACGGCTGAGATTGTCCTTCATGGTTGCTATCAGCCTGTGATGGATGTGGCTGCTCCCCAGCAGAGTTACACAGAGCAGCTCAGCTCTGCTGTTCTTGAAAAGATTTAATATGCTATCCCTGGTTTAGCTGAACACACAGCGCCTGCCTTAACTTTGATTTTTCTTGGTTTTGCTTGCTTCATGCTATGCATGTGATGTTCTTTAAAAAGTCTTTTTCTTTTTCAATGAATGTGTACAGTAGGAATTTATCAGATCAGAAAAGATTTACTTTCTTCTTTCTTCAATATATTCTAAAATCAAAATGTATCTCTTTTCTTTTCCAGGGTTAACATAAGAGACCAAATCTTGTAATAACCCTGTTTCCTGGTAATGATGCAGAACAATGGACAGTGGAATGGAATAATTCTTTCCATGCAGAAGTTATAGGCTGATTTCATTGCTGGTAGAAAACTCAGGACTGTAACAATTATCATAGCTTTAACCACTTCTCCACGGTTTGTGGCTTTTCCTCTGATCTTGGATACTGTACACGTAGCTGGGAAGTTGCAGCTAGCTACGGTACCTGTCAGTTTGAATTCCAGCAAACAAGTTGCATGAGATTTATGGTGTCCTGGGAAATGACTCCTTTTACAGAATATATTTGTGCTCACAAAATAGGGTGTAACATCAGTCAAAAGCCCAAATTCACCCTCTTCTTCCAGATAATAGAACTTACCCAGAAGTTAGAAAGACAGTGAGAATATTTAGGTGGTCAGTCACCTAAATATTGGAGCTTTATCTCTTTAGCCTGCCACCAATATCTTTTCATGTACCGTTCATTCTGACTCACTAATTATTTGAATTAAACTGTCAGAAATACATCAAATTGACACAGAAGAGCCGGTGGCTGTCTGCAGGTATCAGCGAGCAGCTGGCTGTTTTCAAAGCAGCATATTCATAATGGTGATACAACCTCCTTTCTCTGGGCTGTAGGTACACCCAGGATCCCCAGCCAAGACTGAGGACCTGTGCTGCCAACACTTGCAAATCTTGCCCCACAGTGCCACAACCCAGGCATGGACTGGTGGAAAAGTGGGAGGGTGTCTTATAGCTAGGATGGGATGAAGCCAACTATCCTCCGAGTAGTTGGCTGCTTACCTGCGCTGAAGCCAGCGTCAATTAAAATACAACCAAAACATATTTAGCAATCTGGGCTTGAGGATGTGGGCTCCTTCACGATTAGCTTTGTTCCTCTTTCTGGAGATGCCTGGGTTGTGTAGGCAGACTCTTCCCTGCTGCAGGTAGACATTTGCAATCAGAGAAACACCACATTTCATAAAAATGGTACCAGGTAGTTCCCTGTTGCACCCATGGGCTCAAAGGGCCATTGGCAAAGGTGATGCTGCCCCAGGCTGGACCCACGGGTTTTGCTTCGGCTTTTGTTTCCACATGCACTGGTGAAGGGCAGCTGCTCAACAATCACATCTATTTTCCTGATTTTTTTGTTGTGACTCCTGAAGCAACAGTAAAATCAGCTGCTCAAGCTTCATTAGAAAAGGTTGATTGATTAGAACAAATTAGTTTTCTTTGTCCCACTGCACTGTCTCGTGACATGTCAAAGAGAAGATTTACAGGAAAAAAAGGTCCTTCATTTCTCTGTCAGGTTTTTGTGTTGAAGAAAGGCTGATAGCAAGCCAGGAAGGGGGCTGGGAACAGATGTACAAGATGTGTGTGTGAGCGCAAGCTTGTGAGCTGTGTGTGTGAGATGTGAGTGTGCAAGGTTTGTGTGAGAGGGTGCAAGGTAAACATGCAAGATGCATTTGCCTGCAAGACACAAGTGAGTGTGAGTGCACCATGGTGGCAGGAGCAGCAGAGGGGCGGGTGACCTCATCCAGGGCCCGGGCGCAGGGCTGGGATCAGGGGCGCGGGGAGGCCAAGCTGCCCCTTGGTGCAGGAAAAGTACCTTCCTGAGGCAGTGCTGCTGCTCATGCTCCCTCCTCCACCTTCCACAGCTCATCACAGCTGTTTTTCATCTTGTGTTGTGCAGCTGGACTCCTAGGAGCCACCTTTTTAAAGATGCACAATGATGAATAATCTGTAAATTAAGCACCCTGTTAGAATATGATCATAGATACTAATTAAATATCTTCTCAATAGGTCCTCTGAAAGTGAATTAATTAGTTAACTTGGGATATTTTAAAACAAATCCTTATGGTTAGTGACCAGGTTTGGTTTGCTCCAGTCATCACCAATTGCTGGAACAAAAGAAAAGAAAAACACCAAAAAACTTTAAAGATATGAGTCATGAGAAGAGCTGGGATATATCACTAACACATAGTTGACAATATTTCCTGCATCGGTTCACAAACCGCCGGGATGTCCCTGGTGAACTATACACAGGCCATCGCGCTCTCAGGGGGAATATGTGAGCTGTCAGTCACTGGCAGCATAGCACGGTAACCAACAATGAAATAAAAGCCTCGGCGCACCCAACAGGGGTTGCGGGGTGCTAGAAAACTCCATGAACAGCTGAAATGCTGCTGCAGAGCAGATGATCTCAGAAAGGCACTGGGATGCAGAAGGCATTTCTGTGAAAACCTGTGCTGGCCCCTGGAAAGACCCCCCTGGATACTATGGAAAGGGCACACTTGGTAAGAGAAGAAACTGGGCTCTTGTCAGCATTTGAGATTTATAAACAGAGACTTGGGAGAGAAAAATTGAGAATCCACGTAAATGCGTTGAATTAGAATAGATATCTGGAGAGAGAGAATAGGGGAAAAGTTGAACTCTTTATTAGAGCTGTAACAACTTTGTAGTGAACTGCTCATCTTGACTTTTTTAAAAAGCACTATTGGAAATGTTTGTTTGTTTCCTCCAGAGACATACAGTGAACATACAATATTCCAAAGTTTACCTACTGACCAATAAAAAGTGGAAGTTATGTGCCATTGGAAATTACATATTTTTACATTTTTTTCAGGTCCTCTTAGCAGAACAAAAATTGTGATGAGGTAAGTTTGACTCAATTTATTGCAAACCACTTACTAGTTTAACAACATCAGCTGCCACATACCCCTGATGCTTTGCAAGAGTTTTTGTCCCTTGGTCTCCAGAATTAACCATGATTGGGCTCCTTGGTCCAGTTGCCTTCCGAGATGCCCTCGGATCTTGTGGCAGTGAACAGCTGACCCCTCTGAGGAGACTAACTGGAAAGCAGACCCTTTTTTGTGGTATCCTTTCTATTTAGAAAAGCAGGATTGCATCTCCTGGGTAACACAAAGAAATACTGGGGGGAAATTCCACCTTTTTTCTCCTAGCAGATACAATAAATGAAATGAGATAATAAGATTTAAAAATATTTATAAAAATTATCCTGGTTCCTTCAAGTTCCTTCAGCATGGCACATTAATAGCAATAGAGACCACAGGTTTTCTTTTCTTATTGGGAATGTATTGTGTAGTTCCTCTCCAAGACTCTGTCCTTCTCTTCAGTAAGGTAACCTACATACGTCCTTGCTGATGGAGAACTTAAAATGCTTCTTTCTCCACCCAAGCCTTTAAAACCCAGAGGGTGAACATGGCCACATCAGTACCAACTGTGCTCCTCGTGAAAGCCCACAAATGTTTGACTCCATTGCAAACAAAATCTTATTCACAGGAATGTTCATGAGAAACTGAACAGGAAGGTTCACTCAGCTCCACCTTTTAAATGAAGACTGACAGCAGATATGAAAATAGTTTTTGTTTTCAATTTCATTCCATATGGTTATGGAGTGGCTGCAGGATCAAGCTATTTGTATCTGAAAGGGAACATTCCTTCTGTAGATAGGAAACATCCAAGTATTTGCAAAACTTAAATTTTAAGAGAAGTGAATATTACCTTTTTACTGCCTTTTCAACTGTCTTGGAAATATAGAACATCCTGCACTAATAAGTTCCATTTCAGGAGTCTTTTTGTTCTGAAAAGCAGATGCAGAAGTTCAACATAGAGCCTTTCGAGATAAGAAAAGGAAGCATGCTTTTATGCACACAAATACTAACATTCTGGCAATAATTGCATGTGGATACTTTGTGTGCATAACTACATGCCTATGTCATCACTGGTGTATTTCGATGTTGAATATTCAATACTTAGCTACCACCCAAGTGCATTTATCTTTGCACCGTATCAGTATTTTCAGGCTTATCCTAACTGGAATCCTATAAATATGATTGTTAAAAATTGTATTTTATTAAACAAACTGCTGTACTCTAGAGGAAAGTGCAGTTGGCTCTGGGATGAGACAGTTCTGCAGAGATAATGAAAAGTCTTATCTAAATTCAACTGGATTAAGATAAAGATATGTCAGTAAATTGAATGCAACACTGGATCTCTGACAAGAATATTTATGCAATCTTATGAAGTTTGCTATTTAATGGAAAGGAAAAGCTATTTGCAATTCAGCTCGAATGGGGAAGAGCCCTTTACCTCAGAGTTCCCCTCTGCCCAGCCTGCAGATTCTCCTACCACTTCATCTCTTTCCCGCCACCGCCTACCTTTCCCTCTTCCCCAATTGTCTCTCCACCTGGGGGCCACAGGGAGCTTCCAAACTCTCCTGTCGCCCCTGAAAGTTGGTCTTGAGGCTCTTTGGAATGGGGGAAGGAGAGGGTGGTGAAGGATGGTAGGAAGCTGTCAACCATGACCATATTGCTGAGGGCCCCGGTGATCCCAGAGGGGTGCAGGATGAGGAGAAGTGCACCCAGGACTGCAAGATGCCGTGATGCTGCTCCTTGTCTTTGGGGACACACAAAGAGGCTGTGTGAGCCTGCTTGGGGTGAGTCATGGGAGGGGAAGTCTGAGATGTTCCTGGGTTATTCCATGCATTGGTGCATCCCTTTCTGCTCAGAAAAGCAAGAAAGGAATGAGGAACATGCAAGGTGATGACTGTTAATGTGAATAAAGGAGGAATGTTGTGAGGTGTGTTACTGTGGCAGTACCCGGCACTGGTAGACCTGGAGTTTATATTGGACGGTGACTTTCATGGCAGAAATGTCATGGGGTAATGGGTAAATGTAATTGGGTGTTAGAAGCCAGCTGCAGCACAACATCCCACTGATGGAGCCAGCAGTGAGTGATGCAGAAGGGAAACTGAGGCAGCACCAACAGTCAGTACCAGCTCCAGGAGGACCCTTCTGTTCTCACCTTCAGTCAGACGGGTCTAGCTATACCATGTGAAAATGTGGAAGAACAGTATCTGTTCATCCGTCACACGGCCAGGGTCTAGCCCAGCCAGACTTCTGGGTGGCTGCAAGTGGCAGGCCAGCGAGGCAGCAGCTGTGTGGAAGATGCAGATATCCCTGTCTCTGCAGTTTTTGAGCCCAGACCCACGCCAGCCTCATTCCCCTGGCTAAGCGCAGACCTCTGAGGAGTTTCTGCAGCTTTCCCTGGAGAAGGTCCATTGGCCGGTCCCAACACTTTGCTGGAGCAGATAACGGTGTCTGGAAAGACCGTTGTTATCTCTCGTGCTGTCTGGAGGCCGGGGGGCCCCTCCTGTCT
>NW_010413140.1:2264-5855 GCF_000710305.1 Buceros rhinoceros silvestris | reverse complement strand
TGTCTGGGGGGCGGGCCCCCCCTTCTTGCTGGGCCCCGGAGCCATGCTTGGCACTGTCTGCTCACAGCCATGGTCGCCACCGGCAGGTCAGGAGATTGTCTCCTGCCTCACAAATCCCTCACTCACAACTACTATCATGTGTGCTTTCTTCACTTTTTTCTTTTCTTTTAAAAATTGAAGTGACATAAATTCACACTCATAGGATGCGTCAAGCGAAAACTCTCTGTGTCACAGCGTAATCCCTTTATGTGAGAGATGGAAATAACTTTAATAAGAGGTAAAATGATACGCACGGGAGAGGAGATCTGCGTCCCCGTCCCAACCCCCTGCTTTTCCCACAAAAGCACTGGCAGATGCAGGAGCCAAGGGCTGGCCCATGTGGACCCTGCATACTTGTGCTCTGAGGACAGTGAGAGGACATGGTTATTGGCAAGCAGTCACACATGTGCTGTGTCCAAAAACAGCTTCAATCGGTGTGGAGTGTACAACCCTGAGTGAAGAGTCCAGTGGCCTGGGCTCTGCCTGCCTCTGGCCCTCCCTCCTGGTGAAGGTGGTACCTGGCCTTTCTCCTCTCGCTGTGCTGACTCACCATAGCCTTTCAATAAAACATGCCTTGGAGGTGTCTTGCAAGGGCCGACGTCATCTCCACCTGAAGAAAGTATTTTCAGAACTCAGTGTCCCAAATATTTATTTTCCTGGCGTTTTTGCACTGCCTGAGGAGGGCTGCAAGGCTGCCCCAGCTCTGGGTGAGGTGCGGCCAGTCAGAGCTGCTCTTCCCAGGGCTGCCAGAGTGCAGCTCCCTTTACCAACTGCAGCCATGACACCTACACCAGAGGCCTCCAGCAAACAGCATGAACGCAAAGCCTCAGGGGATTTGTTTTGTATAACTCTCAAAAGCAGCTGCCTGGCGGGCTCCAACTCACCCAAGCTCCCTATACAAACACTGCTGAGAACAAAACACTGTGAGAGGTGCCCAGCAATCCTTACGCTCCTTTTGCTGCCTCTCACCCAGCTGCAGGCCATGGTGAAATTGTGACCACGACTGCAGTCAGTAGGTTAGCCATGGGCTTCAGTGGGACCAAGACGCCACCAAAGCAGTGGATGTGGCTTTTCATGGTGCTCATTGCTCATGGCACGTGGGAGATGAGTGGCAGAGAATATGCAGAGCTGAGTTGTGCACGCTGCTAAAATACTCACCACTAAATATGAATGTCTGCTCAGAGGCTATTGTCACCCACACAGTTTGCTAGTGTCCACATCCACTGCCAGCACTCCTTCCCTTCTGTTATCACTTGCTATCTATCAGCTATGCTCCATACAGAAAACTCCCAAATCCGTTTCAGACAGGCAATGGGTACCGACACCCTCTCCTATCGCTTGGTTTTGCTAGTTCCTGAGGATTACAAATGAGGGCCATCTGTAGTCCCTACTATTTGTGGAGATGAAAAGGAGCTTAACTTAATGTACTTTGGCAGAGTAATAGGGAAACATCAATCACAGGGTGACATGTTAGTTCATATGCACCAATAGGCTCATGTTTGTAGCTGGACACATTAAGTGGATCTGTTTCTTTAAAGATGAGTCCATCACTTACAGGCAGGCATTCAGAGCTCCAGCATACAGGACACTTTTAAGAGATACTTGATAAAGAGCTTCAAAATGTGAGTAGTGACATGAAACTAAACTCTGGCTCATTTTCTTCAGATTCCCTATTAATATGAACCTCATAAAGTTGAAATTGGGGTCACTTGGACAGTTATTTTAGCTAAAACAGATGGAGTTATGGTGGCTGCTCCTAAAGAAGCAACTTTTATCATAAGTTACCACACATTGTCCCTGGGATAGATATATTTTCCTGTACAACATCACTGGGGATTGTGTGGTAATTGCTGGACGAACACTGGTTTTTTAAACGGCAACTATGCTAATAATTTCCATTAAAAAACTGTTCTGAGATAGTTCACAACAATGAAGGGGGAAAAAGGTATTTTCCTCACCATTGCCAGAATCGAACAGTTTCTTAATTTATTACAAGAACATAAAAATTGAGCATCCTCCGAATTACTATTTACCCCATGTAACAAAATACTCTGCATGAAGAGGGATTATTAGACCCCCTGAACTTTCCTTGTAAGTAGAGCACAGCTGTGCGAACAATTCACAATGAATAATTTATTGGAAGAAGTTCAGCACTTTTTTGACTTGTGAACTCTTTAGGAACAGCTCAGGACTGTTATTGATTGTTATATAATTTTTTTCACAAATTTCTTCAGTAATTCCATCTTCACATGGTTCATGAAAAATTCATTCCAATGACTTAAATTCAAAATTCATATTGCATCAGGTCGGCAGCGCAACTCAGGTGAAATTACTTCTGTCTCTTGAATTAATGACAGATAGAATTATAGATTAATTCCCATTTTCCGCTATGGGATAGAAGCAAAAATCAAAATGGTTGACCTATGTAGGAACTAATTAGCCGAGGAGCAAAGCTGCTACTTGTTATCCCTACTTCACACCTAAGCATCAGCCATTACTTGCCAAAATCAAGCATTCGTTGGGAAATGCCTCTTTAAAAGTTGTTTTCATCTGGGGATCAGAAAAGGGAAAGCCCAACAGCCTCCAGCGCTGCCAGGAGCAGCCTGGACAGGTGCTGTGGAAAGTGCCCCACAGATTTGCTAATGCATCTCAGGCATGATTCAAAAAGCCTTGGCCTTCATTACTCCAGCAGCTCCTTGAGCAAGACATGCTGTTTGTACTGAATAGTGCCAAGTTCTGCAATGAGAAAAATATGTAAATTAACCCAGAGAATTCAAGTTCACTTTGGTTTAAAGCAGAAATGAAAGGAGCCACATTTGTGATCGAAACCCAGTCAGCTCTTGACCACCTGGGAGCAGTGCATCCAGGTTGTAGATTAGCTGTACGCTAATAAAAATATTTCCAGCCATCTTCTCTGCCCTTCCCCCCTGCCTTGATGTTCATTCTTCATCGTAACTTCATTTCCCAAAGCTAAATATACTAAATATGTTCCTACAGTCCAATTTACATATGTTCTGTATTAGTCTATTGAAAATAACATTGAGAGTTGACTGAACATGGAAAAAAAAGCAGACCTCTTCAGTGGACAGTACCAGTGACTTTTTCCTCAGTGCATGCGGAGGTAAAGGCTAGCTGTAAACCACAACTGATTTCTATCAGCTGGCTGAAAAGCAGTGTGAGCACTTACTAGCCTTCCACATGCCCAAATGTCAGCTAAGAAATCACATTTCACTGAAGCAAGCTCACAATGCCGTGACTTCCAAGACCACCACGGGACGATGGCAGATGCACTTGCAGTTCATTTCTCTGTGGTTTTCTTCTGTAATTCCTTTTGCAATGGGCACATAGTACAAAGCAGGCAACCGCTAACCTGCATCTGGTAGACCCCAGGGAGGTGGCGTTGGTGCTCTTTGAAGCTATCAAAGGCGAATAACCGGGGCGGGTTGGGGGGCGGGGGCTGGACACGGACCTTGCCAGCTGGTTGAGTGACAGTGATAGCAGTTATCACGTTGCTCTCACCAGGATGCTGGGTCAGGAAAAGGGGCACAGCAG
>NW_010413140.1:0-2179 GCF_000710305.1 Buceros rhinoceros silvestris | reverse complement strand
AGCAGGAATCAAAAAACCATAACCATGTCCTTGTCCTCACATCCACACTCATGTGGAGCCCTGGGAAAGGGTAAAGGTGGGCAGCGTGGGGTGGCTTACCAAGGGGCCGGTCTAGCAGTCAGCATCGGAAAGTTAGCCAAAAAAAAGCAGGCTTTGAGCAGGAATTGGAAAAGGAGGCACATCTTTAACTGAAGGCCTGTTTTCAAGGCAAACCCAGACTGTTTTAAATCTGCTAAATCACAGTATTTTACAGAGGTGAATGTGGATCTTAGTAAGACACCAGATCTGTATCAGGGATACATTTGCCAGGTGCAGTAGTGTGAGGTCAATCAGAAATCTATCAAAAAATGTCAAACCTAATAAAAGGAGAAAGCTGCTGTAGGACCTCATAACATGGGAAATTATAAAATTCTAGCAGTAGAAAGTGTCTTTTAACAGCCCATCAAAACAGCAAAATTCTTGACTTTTTAAAAGCAATGTTTTATTGTTTCTGGAGAAGATCTGAAGGCAGTCTCTGCGCTGGGCTGAGATTTAATAATGGAGTTAATGCTGTGTCTTTGGGCTGCCATGGGGCTGAAATATCAGAGTTTGAGTGGGACTGCGCCTTCTGCTCCTCTGCTGGGTTCCCTACGCTGCACTGGGCACCCTTGGAGCATGGTTTGGCCACTGCAGTGAAAAGCTGCTGGTTATAAAAGGAGAAGGTTGTCTGACTGCTGCATGAAACTAGGGCTATGCATGATATACTCTCCAACCAGTTTACAAATATTTAAAAAAAAAGTGCCCTCGCTCTGTCCCATCACCAGTCTTGCAGAGCTGTTTTTCATTAACATTGCAGGAATTAATAATAAAATTAATATGATTTGGCCCCCTGAGTAATGCTATGAAACTCGCTTTCCACCGCCCCCTTCCTCCTTCTCATCCTTGTACACTCAGCTCTCCAGCCAGATCTGGGAAGGGTACCATGCTGTGACCCGCGGGCTGCCAGCCGCGATTCCCACTCCCCTGCTTTCCCTCTCCTCCGACAGTGAGAGTGGGTGGGCTGGCAACTGCACCCACCCTTTTTGTTATGCCAAGCCTGGTACTGGCCCCAGGAGCCATGTCGTAAGGTAGGAGTGTCTCCTGCCTTTTTCAGTTCATTAATTCTGATCAGTTCTGCAGTGAAGAATCTCAGAAAATGGAGCAAGATTTACAGAAGCTGGAATATTTGCTGTATGTTGTTCCAGGACAGATCTAAGTGACACAGCTGAATGACCATGCTTATGCTCCTACCATGTCTTAAATATTAGTCACAATCCCTTCTGCTGAGTTTTGAAGTGATAGGATTTACCTAACGTGCCACAAGCTAAGGCCAGTTACCTGTGTTTCAGCAGATGTATCTGAGTCATGTCCCTCCCGATATATCAAAACTTTTAATTGTAGAGTCTTTCAGCCCAGTGGAATAAATTCAGTGCCTGATCCATCAACATTTTTTCTACACGATCTGTCATGAGTGAGTTAAGATTTTGTGAAGGAGAGACCAGAAACAAGAAAGGAAGGAGAATGATGAAAAGAGAAAGATGCTGTTAGAAGGAAAGGAGACTTTTCAGGAAACAAGATATATTTAAGTCAAGGAAAATTTTTAGCACAAGGACAAATGGACACTAATGGATCATGAAAAATGCAGTCTGGAAATAGGAAGAAGGAAAATCATAAAAGCAGAGAGATGAGGTCCTGAACAGTCTTTTGTGGGAGTAAGAGAAGCAATCTTTTTCTGGTTTTGTCTTTTTTTTTAAGAGAGTGTTGTTTTTGGTAGAGGAAGAGGGTTTTAAGAGGAAGTTTATGAAAGGGATTCCTTAACGTGATTGCCTATGATACTGGGAGGCTAAAATAGTGATCCAGGAGTCCCATTTTAGGAATCTGATGCTTTTTAAATGGTGATTAATGGTAAGAAGGAAAGAAGAGGAGAAAAAGTCAGAACTAGGTAGTGGACATTGTTCTCTCAAACACAAAGAAACAACTTTGAGGGGTATCTTGTGTTTAAAACACAATGACTAAAACTGTTAATGACTAATTCCTGTTATCTTCTCAAAAGTATATGCTTTACTGGTGAAAGGTGCAGCCTCCAGAATCTCTTCCTTTTGGACAGTAAATTATGTCTTCCCAGAACCACCTGTGTGTCCTGGGTTCAACATGGAGGAAC
>NW_010413139.1:0-3810 GCF_000710305.1 Buceros rhinoceros silvestris | reverse complement strand
CTTCCTTCGCTGCCAGCCTTTGAAATCCATTTTATAAAGAACTTCATGGAATATTTTCTTAGATGAACCGCAACTGTTTGTGCAAACCTGTTTTTAGACAAAATACTTTTTGAGTTGGTCCTCCAACCAAAAGAAATGATCACGGAGAAAAAAAAACCAAAGACCAGATATGGGCTATTATGTCTGTTTTCCATAACGTGGGTAGATAAAACCTCCAAAGGAGCTGTAAAAGGAACGTTAGGAAGATTTCCGGTTTGTCGAAGAACATCGCTGCCCAGGCCGACCTGCTGGCTAACGCACGGTGCTGTAGCTCAGCAGCTCTGTGTCTGTTCAGGGATTTGTGCCGAGTTACTGACCCCAAGGCTACCTGACAGAAAAGCAGTGCAGGTAAAGGTTCTTCAGGCAACAAGAAAACTTTCCACACGCGTGCTGGGGATTGTGTCACTGTGGATTAGTTCAGTGCAGCAATCTGCTCACACCATTTAGACTGGACAAGGAGACTTCCTCTTTCTGCGTAAGTAGCTGGGCTGCATCTGTGACCATCTACCTGGGTGTCCTGGTTTCAGCCAAACCATCGTTAAACTAAGACATTATGCCCAGTTAAATCATGCTGAAGCTTTCTTTTATCTTTTAAGTGTGTTATAGGGTCAAAGTTTGTTGGGAGGAGAAGGCAACAAGCGAGAAAGCCCTTAGCAGTGTGATAGCCCGTAAAAACATGGGCTACTGTTTTCCTTTGACCTTCTAAACTCCATTGACCTGAGCATGGTTTCATGGAGATGAACGTCAGGATTATTTTGTCACATACATACGAAATATCCCATCTAATATTCACTGTCTACAACCTGAGTATTTAGCCTATGTCAGTCATCAAGCACTAGTTATCTGAGACAAACACCTGCAGAGGCTGATTTACCACAGCTCCAAAATAATGTCCAGGATAGGTGAGGTGAATCATGTCCTGAATAGCTTTTTATTAAATGCCGAGGGAAGCCAGACAATAACTAAAAGGAGATGATAGCTTTTCGGAACACAGATCTGCTGAGATGAATCCTGTTTCTGGTAGGAGGCAAATCCCAGCTAATCTCAAGTAAATGGAGAGAACAGCATCCCAGAGGCCGTGGGATGTGCAGAAAACTTGTCCTTTCAAGCAGCTGGATCCCAAATGTTCATCAGGCAAACAGAGACACCAAAGCATACAGGTGGAGCCTCTAGGATGCTTCTGGAAAGGGGATACACAAAATGAAATCAGTTAGAGGGCAAGTAGGGAGATGACGCTCCTTGGCTACTCCCGATTCTTGTGCTTGAACACGTAGCTCAGTGGAGGAAGATTTACCCTCTTGCAGATCGTGCTGTGTGCCAAGCTGAACACTAAGCAGCGGCATACACGCTACCTAGCTGCAAAGCAGCGGGAGTGCCTTTACACAGCGGTGTACTCTGCAGGGTAGGTGTACTCTGAGGCACTCCATGCATTAATTTGCTTCAGGGAAACAGGATCATCAGACTTCCCCGCAGAGGAGCAATCAAGCATACAACAGTCAAGGTGGGACCAAAAGGGAGAATATATAAGATCTGCAGCTACTTCTCCGGTGAAATCTGGTAATACACCTCTTATCTGTCCCACAGGAGGTAAAAGAGCGATGCTTTGCTGGGGAATGAGAACAACAAAACAAAAAATTCAGAGCTGGAATTGCTTTTTAGGTTGTCAGCGAAGCTACTCAGGTTTACAGTGTGGTGGAGCATGAGTCCTTGTTCACTTACTCCGCTTCTTAAACTTAGTGGCACTAAGTCTTTCCACAGGGCAAGATCTCCAGGGCGACACAAGCATCCCACTGATTCAAAGCATGTAACTCCAGGCCTATCCTTATCTTGCCCAAACCAGGTTTCTGCTTCTTCTTTTTCTGTCACAACTCTGTGTTTGCCTCTTTCTTCCCACAGCATTTATCTCCTAACCTCATGGCCCCTTCTGTATTTTCCCTTTTAAAGTACCATCTTCCTTCTCTTTGTGGGCAGCTTTGGCGCCCGCCATGTTCAAAGACCAGGAACTGCCTTGGGGTGAGGTTAGAGGCGAGGCTCTATTACAAGCACTGAATCCAACGAAAGGCAGATGACCAAAATATGACAGGTTCACCAGTGTGTTTAAGGAGAATTCCAAACAATTGTCAAGGGCCTTGCAATTAATTTCCTCATGTCTTCACCTGCATCTTCTCAGCAACCCACTTGCTACCAGCATTAGAGGGATATGGATCCATGTCAGAGGTTGTCACGCAGTGGTGTAGGCTCGTGAGTTTTTCACGTAGGTGCTTCTATAGTTTGGTAATTATGTCAGCAGAAATACTTGCTTCATCACTAATATGTTAAAGAGTTAGTGGTAAAAACGAACTGGCAGGGGGACAGGTGACATGGCAGGCATGGATTTGAAGCTGCTTTGACCCTATACTACGTATTAATTCTGGAGTGTGGACTGCTTTTATTCCGGCTTTATGCAGCACACAGGCCATGGTCCATTCCCGTGTGGTATAACAGGGTCATCAATCAATGGCTGAGGTAAAGGGCCTCAGTTGGAGCTAAACAGTCAACGGGCAGAGGTGGTAAGAGACAGTGGCTGGGTCTTGTTCCGCAGACATGGCAGAGGCAGTAAGTAAATGGAGAGACTGAATATACAAGTTGCTCAGGTGTTCCATTGGAGATATTTGACATTTCTACAGTCTAAGCCCACTTTTCCTTCTTTTTCTATAATTTTCCAAATAAAAAATGATGAAGTACTGCAGCTACCAACCCCTGTGTTAGCATTGTGTTATGTTCACATTTCAATGAGAAGATTGCTACCAGCTAAATCATGGATTCATTTGTTTCTTTATTTTCTGTTAAAAATCAAGACTGTTTGATCTGTGATTCAAGGTCAGAATTGACACTGTGCTTCCAGAGGGCATAGTCATTGATCACCGGAGGATGTTTGTTGCAAACAAACAGTAGACCAAATCAATATCTACTTCAGCCTTTTCACACACTGATGTTGTTTTTGCCAGAATTAGAATAGAGTCGAAAAAAGGCTCATTTCTGCCTGGTTATAAAGGGAAGTTGTTGGGTGTTTTTTTTTCTGTGTCTTTCTAAAACATGCCCAGAAGTCTAGTGTGGTTGCATTATTGTGGTTGTTTTCCTTTGTTCACTTTTGCAGCAGCTTTCTCCTATTTATATTTATCTAATTTTGGAGAGTTGCACCTAAACTTTTCACTTTAGACTCACCATACAGTCAAGAGGGAAAACCAGGCAGAAACAGGGTATGAATCAGCCCAACTCAGATCAGAGTCATTCTCTCATCTAGCTGCCTTCACTGACAGTATAAAGATAATGTGTTCTACAGGTCCTCTGCAGAATGAGGGATCTCTTAGTTTTAAAGACTGGCATTTCTGAAGTGAAGATCATACCTCTTCTTTCTCCTGTCAAGAAAATTATCTGTTATCTGGAAAATGAAGCTCACCACTGGCATTCAGTAGAGCAGACTTAGTATGAAAGACAATGTTGATTTGTAGGATGTGGATGAGTCTCTGGCTTCTTATCTTAAAGCTGATTTCTTCCTAGCTTGAACTTCCCAAGTGCGACCCCCTTTTACACACAGGCTGCAATTTGTTCCCCAGAGTTTTTGTGTTTCACAGAAGATTGGCTGCCTTTTAAATCTGAAAGGAGCTTTATTACCTTTTACTTAAAATAAGTCTTTGGTCATATTTTGAAAGGAAGCTGGTTGTGTTTTATCTGGATACATAGCAATAGAAAAAGTCATGGCACAGAACCACAGAATCATCTGGTTGGAAG